>NW_010194739.1:0-7048 GCF_000695765.1 Mesitornis unicolor
CCACCACGTGTCCTCTGTGTTGTTCCAGGAGCTCTACGGACCCCGTGGGTCACGAAGTCATCTGGGCCCTTGGAGCAGGTTGCAGGGACATCATCTCCCTCCAGGTCGCACCTCTGCATCCGTGGTAAGAATCACATTGGGAGGAGGCCAGGAGCATCACTGGGCTGGACAGAAATTGGGCGCCAGCTCCAGATTTGCTCAGGGGGGGTCCTTGTGGGATGAGCAGCAATGCTGGAGGCCAGTTTGGGGGACTGGGAGCTCGGCTCCATCCCTCCCCGTGAAGGCTGGGAGCTGCTGGGTTTAGGCACCTCCCTGCCGAGCTGGGAACGTTTCCATGGAGGCTGCTAACACCCGAGATGAAAGGGGAGACATGATGGGTCTGGTAGGCGATGCTGAACATCAAACACTTGTCTGAGCTGCTCATGTAGCAGCAGCTCAGAAAGGCCTGGATGTTTTTAAAAGGGTGACAAGTCGCTGCTTAGGAAGGTAACTGCGGTTGCTCTCACTTTGGAAAAGCATTTCGGGGGTGTGAAGATGCTGGTGAATCTCCATCCCGCGACATCTGGTGATGCAGGAGTTGATGGCTCACAGAGGAGGTCACTTGGGTCCTCATCTCCATGCCACGGGGCTGCCTCCTGGGCGTTTCTGCATGTCCTGGGAGGGTTTGTTGCAATGTCATGTCCCCCATCAGCCTGGATCGAGGTGAACAGAGGGGATGTCTCAGCAGGAGATGCTGGATGTCAGGTCCCTCTGCTCTGGAGACACCTCCACACAGCGCAGCAACCCCCAGTTTGGTGGCATGGGAGAGGTCCCAATCCCACGCCATGTGCAGGAGCACTCGTGGGGTGGGGATGAACGTTTCTGCCAGCCCTCCCCAGCTGTTTCTTCTTCATCTCCCCAGCCAGCAGCCAACGCGCTTCAGCAACCGCTGCCTGCAGATGATCGGCCGGTGCTGGCCGCACCTAAGGGCGCTGGGCATCGGAGGGGCCGGCTGCGGCGTCCAGGGACTGGCGTCCTTAGGTAGGCAGCAGGGGGACAAGAAGGGGACCTGGCTTGAGGTCTACCCCTAAGAGATGTCCCATGGGGATCTCAATGGAGAAGCCCACCCCAAGGACCATGGGTGCACCCTTTGCTGTCACCCATTCCTCCTACCACCCTGGTCCTCATCTTTTCCCCATGGGGTGCTGATGGCGGGTGCTCTGCCCTTGCAGCCCGAAACTGCATGCGACTTCAGGTCCTGGAGCTGGACCACGTGGCGGAGATCAACCAGGAGGTTGCGGCGGAGGTGTGTCGAGAGGGGCTGAAGGGGCTGGAGATGCTGGTGCTGACCTCCACGCCGGTCACCCCCAAAGCCCTGCTGCACTTCAACAGTGAGTAGCAATGCCGGGGGAGCAGCGCAGAGCATCATCTGTTGGCCAAAAGGCCACCGGGTATCCAGATCCATGGACCAGACCCTGCCTTCCAGCCCCACTCACAGGAACCCACTGCCAACACTGGGAGGTGCTGGGACCTCTGTGGTGGAAGGTTTCTAAGAGGGGGTCCAACAGCCCCAAATCCTATACCACATTTGGGATAGGACAATCAGGGACCACCCTGTAGACCACCACCCTCTCTACACAGGTCTTGGTCACCAAAAGTGGGTGTCCTTCATCTTCAGGGTGAGGTTTCCCCAAATGTATAAGGCCTTGAGGAGCACAGGGTGGGTTTTAGGGTCCATCCTGGCTGTGGGGGAGCTGTCTCCCACCAGGTACAGCGAGCCCAGGCCATATCTCTACCCCCAGGTGTGTGCCGGAACCTGAAGTCCATTGTCGTGCAGGTGGGCATCGTGGACTACTTCAAGGAGCCCCACAGCCCTGAAGCCAAGAAGATGTTTGAAGAAATGGTGAACAAACTCCAGGTAAAGGATGCCATTGCCGGGTCACCCGTGTGTCCCCAGCCTCGTGTCCCCACGGGGTTTGAGGACAAATTCTTGCCCACGGCTGAAGTTCCTCTGTAAAGAACATTATAGGGCACAACCTGCAGGGTCATTAAGGTCAGAAAGGACCTCTAAGATCACCATAAAACCATCCATTAGGCTGGGTTGCAGACCTTGCTTAGCTTGTGATGCTCAGCAGGGCTTGGGCTGTCCTTGGTCTGTTCAGGGTGTCCAAGGCAGACGTCTCCATCCCTGTCCAAGGGGAAAAATGAGTCTCCTCATGTCACATCATGCTGTGGTTGGCTTCATCCTGCAGCAGGCTGGGCTCCTATGGGGGTGTAAAGGGAACTTCCATGAGGTGCAAAGCAGGACTTGGGGATGGAGGCCCACCAGTGCCATTGGATGGGGTCTGATGGCTCATGGGGTTCCTGCTCCACCATGGCATGGGCACAACAGTGGGCAGTGAGACAGACCCATGTCCACCCCAGGATAAGGGAGAACATTTTGGAAGGGGTTTCCTTACATGGCCACCCATTGCCATGCTTTGTGAATCCTACCTGCCCTTGTGTGTTGATGTCACCTGTCCCAAACTACAACTCTCCTCTGGTTTTTAACCGAGCAGAAACCAAACCCAGGGCATGGGATTAAGAGGCACTGAGGAGTCCTCTGAGGAAGCCAAACCCCCATGGGATGTGGTGTTGGGGATGGGACCACCCCTTCCTGTGGTGGGGATTTGAGATGGGGATTTGCTCACCCACCTCTGACCCCGCTCTCCACTCCTCTTCCAGGCCCTGAGGAAGAGACCCGGCTTCTCCAAGATCTTACACATCAAGGTGGAAGAAGGCTGTTAGACCTTCAGGGAACCACAAAGCACATTCCCTCCTCTGCCTGCCGGAGACAGAGGCCCCGCAAAAACCAAATCCCACCGTCAGCCACGCATCCGCTGCCGGACCTGGCGCACGGAGACGCCGGCCCATGCACAAAATAAACCCCAAACTCTTGCAGGCCTTAGCCACCGGCAGCCAGCGCTCGTCCCCGGGGCCAGCTCGTGGGCGAGAAGGTGCTACTTAAGGAAATTCTTCGGCTGCCCAAAGAGGCAGGGCTACAACTCATTCCCGGGAGGGAAGATGGCTTCAAACCTCCCCCGCGGCTGCTCGTTGCCAAGGATCCTTGTTTGGGGAATGTCTTTTCCTTCAAACTCTCTTTCTGGAGGGGTTTTATGGCCGTTTGATGGTGTGAGAGATGAGGACGGCTCGGCCCATCCCCGTGGGCTCTTCACAGAGCTGGACTGTCCTCGTCCTCTCCATGGGCTGGTGGAGGTGGGGTGGGAAGGGGCTGTTCCTGCAGGGTTTCTGCTCGTTTTCGTGTCATTCGTTCAACAGAGGAGCACCCAAATGTGGGTAAACGCTGCCCAGAAACCAGCAGCCACCACAGCACAAGCCCCAATGGCAGACCTGCATCTCGGGGGCTGCAGGAGCCAGAGGACACCAGGAGAGATGGGCGCTCTTCTAAAGGTTTCCATCCACACCTCCTCTCCACCCAAGGCAATAAACCATCCCCAAAATCCTCGGCCATCAGGAGACTCGGGTCATGCTGCTGTCCCCACCAACATCCACCAGTTGAGTTGTCCCAAACTGAGAGAGGGACTGGCACGGGACACCCACGTTTGCCATCTCCTCACCCTCCCGAGCAGCCCAAAGGAGAAACCCTGGCCAGATCATCCTGAAATCCAAAGCTGCTGGTGAAGCCACCAACCCAACTGCCCTGGTGCATCCCTTATCTATGGCCACGGCTGGTTTTCTTCTTAATTCTGCTTTTTTCTTCTGCCTGCAAGAACATCACCACTCCCAAAACACCCTTCCGCTTCCACAGGAAAAGGCTTTTGAAAGGCAAAGGCGTCCTCCTCCATCCTCTTCTTTGGGGAGAAGGTGGCAGGAGGTGTCCACGCCATGGGGGATACCCATCGCAGCGCTGCCAGCAGCAGGGACGCCGGCCTTAACCACAGCCCCCAGCCCTAACCGGGCGCACTGGGACCCAGGCTGCTGAGCTGAGCGGAGCCGACTGGGAAAAGCAGATTTTGGGGGGTTGTCCTCTCCTCTGGGCCATGGTTTTGGTGCATCTCCCCTTCCTCCAGCCCTGCCATGGAGCATCCCCTCAGGTGGGATAAAGCTGCAGCCCCATCCTGGTACCGCCTTCCTCATCCATGTCACGAGAGCTGCAGACCTCAGCGGGGGACCATAGGAAATAAAATCTCTTCCACATCTCTGAAGCTGGTGGTGGCGATGGGCTGGAGGTCTCCAACCCCACAAGGAACCTCAGGAGACCATTTCATCCACCCCTCATCTCATCTACGCTGTCTCCTCTGAAGCAGGGTAAGGTTTTTTGGCCATAAACCCCCACGTTGAAGCGCCTCCATCCCCCTGATGACTGCAGCTTTCCAGGAGAAGGCTGTTCCCAAAATGCACAAAATGTGGGACCCCCCCAAAAGAAAAACTGCCTGCGAGAGAAACTATCGCATCCCACTGTGCCCCCATGGGCAGCATAGGTGGAGCTCCTCGCCGTGGGGTCACCTCTGCCCTGGGGAAGCTGGGACACACAAAACCCAGGGGCAAGAGGAGGAAGGGATGCCCCGACCAGCAAAAAAAACCAACACCCAGCAAAGCTACAACCGCCCCCGGGGATCACCCGGCCACCAGCGTGGTCCATGGGGAGGCATCACCATGCGAAACGGCGCAGAGACTTGTGAAATTCCCTTCAAAAACCCCCACAAAGTAAGTATTTATTTCTATAAAGAAGGAAAAAAAAAAAAAGAAGATTTTAAAGGAAAATTATATACTCAGCATGTTTATACACTCTATGCTTAAAGACTATCGTGTTGGAAAGTCCATGGCCCCAGACTGAAAGGTGGCTGCTCCGGGTTTGATCCGGGCCATGGGGAACGTGAGGATGGGGCGATGGAAAGTGAGGACTCGGAGAAACCTTCGGTGCTCACTCACTGATGGTCGTGGTGGCACAGGGGGGGTGTGTGATGTTCCCGTTCCCCTGCTGCTGCGAGGTTCCAGCAGGACAACCTCACCCGAATTCGGTGCTTGAGCGTGCCCACCCCGACCAGCCCAAACCATTCCCAAAAAGTCCAACTTCTGGCTTAGCAAAGCCACATTTTTACAAACCCCGCGACGGCACAAGCCCTTGAGCAGGTTCAAGGATTTGCAGATGGAAAGTGGGGGTTTTTTTCCCCTCCATTTTGCCTGGGCTTGGACAGGTCCCTTCCTCCTCCTCGGCTGGGGACGAAGGTGGCTGGCGCGGTGACGCAGGCTTGGTGGTGGTTAATGAGAGCCCTGCATCTCCCTGGCCCTCCCGGTGGCTCCTAATTGCCCAGGTTGTTAATGGCAACATTAACAGCTCATTAAGGGCTCCCTATTTCTGCTGCTGAAATGTCATATCGATGATTTCCCAGCTGCTTTTCTTCCCCATCCTGCCAGCACATGGCCCCGTTGCCTCCCAACAAACCCCCCTCGAACACCCCTATCCCTATGGGATGCTCGGGTGATGCTGCCCGTGGCTCTAAGATTCAATCCCATTCCTCTGGCAGTGATAAAATCACACAGAAATATCAAATTCCTTGAAAATGCCTTGAAATCAGGTGCCAGGAGGAAACGGGGAGCCACCATCTGAGCTCAACCCCAAAGCAGACCCTAGAGAAGCCCCAGCGGGGCTCTGCGATGACAATCCCCAGCAAAAGCCACGGCGAGGGGCGGATCTGGCAGGGGTCGGATGGACGGCGCTGCTGGTTTCTGCCAGACCTGGCTCCCACAGCATCAATGTGGGGAGATTTATTCCTTTTTTAGTGAATTTGCCCAAATTTTCCCCACGGACAACACCCACAGCCATCCCCATCGCTCGAATTTGGGTACAAGAAGGGTCTCAAAGAGGAACACCACCAGCACAGCCGCCTCGGGGGCCGAAATGATCCCAAATCCACGTTTTTCTGCCTCATGTGTTGGCTTTTGCTCATCGTCATCCATTGCTTTGAGCCCCCAGGAGCTGGGGATGCTCCAGGGACCGGCCACGTCCTCCCTTCATCCTTGCACCCCCAACTTCAGGGGGGTCCAGGGGTGTAAGGACTCCAAAAAAGGGGGGAGCCCCCCAGGTTGGCTTCATCCAAGGGGATTTTTAAAGCTCTTTATCAAGCAAAAAAGGCAAGAAAAGATATCCCACCTCTCACTGTGTGTTGCAGCAGAGCTGGTCCCATGGTCAGGTCTTGGAGAGCTTGTTTGGATCCTCCAAAAGGCTCCAAATTTGGTTCAAACAGAGCTAAAAAAAACCCCTGAAAAGTGTTGATAAAGCAGTTAAACGATGTTTTCTCTCAGCTCTTGGACGAGCCCACCCCAGGAGCTGGTACATCCCTTCAGCCTCGCACTTTGGGTCGGAAACCCGCAGGTTGGAGCGGAGCAAAAGCATTTGGGAATCGGTGCCAAATGACAAAACGCTTTAAAAAAAATGGGGAAAACCCCCAAAGCAAGCAGGGAGCAGGGAGATTTTAGCAGCTGGAGATGGTTTGTTGCGATTGAAGCATCACAGGGTGGTGTTGGAGGGCGAGTGGTGGGAACGCACGGCCTTCCTCATCAGGAGGAGGCAAAATAACCCCCATGGAGGGTGAAACCGTCCCTTCCCCAGTGCGCAGCAGCACAGAGAGAAGGGAAAACTGCCCCAAAAGTGGGGAAAACAATGGGATTTTGTGATCCAGCCTCCAATTGAGCCCCACAGGGGGATGAGGAGGGCTGGGGCCGGGGACAAGCGGGTGCAATGGGGCTTTTGGGAAGCGAGCGCGGCGACGCACACTTGCTTAGAGATAATCAGAGGATGCGCTCCCCGCGGGGGAAAAGCGAAATACAAATCTATTTAGGGACAGGAATGCAATCGTTTCCCTAAAGCACTTGGTGGTGGCGGCCTTTGCCCCAGCGAGCGATTTCGGAGGGGCCCTGTACAGTGACCTCCCCCCCCTCCCCGTCCCGAGCGGTAGCGAATTTGCCTCCCGAGTTATTTTTTTAAAACCTCTATAAATTTAGGTCTATTTTAGTCTTTCGCAGCGATGTGCCAGTGTCTGGAGAACCAAACGTCCCTTTTCCCATC
>NW_010194739.1:7139-8382 GCF_000695765.1 Mesitornis unicolor
GCGGCCAGAGATTGGGGTGGGGGGTCTGGGGGAGACTCCGGGTGGTTTTGGCAGCAGCAGGGTCCAAGGGGGCCGGGGAGAGCGGGGGCTGCTGCCCATGGGGCGCGGGGGACCGTGTTTTTAGCACTTTGGTTGGTACTATCACCTGTAGACGCACTTTGATGTTGTTGCTTTGAACCTTTGCCGAGTGTAAACCACGTGTATTTAAAAGAATTACAAAAAAAAAAAAAAACCAACCCCAAAAAAAGTGTGTAAAGAGCTATTTTATGATTCAGTGTTGAATAAAGACTCTTGAGATTGAGGTGGGGTTTTCACTCGCAGCTCCGGCACCGAACCAGTGAGGCCAGTTGGTGTTTGGGGCTTACTGGGAGCATCTCCTACCTCCCTCACCCTGCAGGCACAGGAGTTTTGGGGTCCGTGGTCTCCACTGGTCCAGCCCCATGGGGCACATCCAAGTTTGGCATGAAAATGCTCAGTTCTCTGCTGAAAAATAAAAGACTGAAGGAAGAATAAAGGAAAAAGGGGGATTAATTTTGGGTGGGGAAAACAGCTCGGGGGGGTGGAGGGAACAAGCGCTCACGAGCTGTGCCTCAGCTGAGATGCACAGCCACAAGGACTCACGGTGGCTGGCACAGGGCAGAAATGACACATTTTGTGGTGTAAAAGACCATCAACTCACTTAATTCACTGAGCAAACGGGGCAAAACCCAGTTGAAACAGTTAAACTTATAACCCTAAGCACGAGCTACCGCTACAAAGCGAGCGGCAAAGAGAGGAACAGCCCAGTTCGCCACTGAAACACTGTCACCTTTTTATTGTGTTGGAGCCCGGCTTCAGAACCCCCAGAAAGAAACCAAAAACAAAAATAAAAGTATAAATAGGACCAAAACCCCACAGCCGCTGCACGCCCGGCCAGCGACGGGGAGGGCTCCGCTCATCGCGGCGTCCACGGGGAAGGCCGAGGCGAGCCCAAGGGGATCAGTGCTGTGGAGGAAACATCGAGGCAGGGCATCTCACAAGAGGTGGCCGCTGCCCGAGGCCAAGATTTGACTCTAATTAAAGGCCATCTGGTAAACGGCCTGTTAATTAAGCTAGGAATCAATTCTTTCGCACTGCGGATGCTGGAGAGGGCTGGGTCTCAGTGGTTGTGGGGTCTGGCTCGGCCCCGGCTCCGGCCGCTGGGCGCCGCCGCGTCCACGGTGGAGCAAGGGTTTTTGATGGTTTCGTCCACGGAGACGATGAG
>NW_010194739.1:8448-19473 GCF_000695765.1 Mesitornis unicolor
ATCGGCGATGTCCTCGTTGTTCACGTCCACGCCGTACCACATGCCGCCCTGCGGGGAGATGGGGGAAAATGGGTGAGTTATTGGGGCTGGGCAGGATTTCGGGAAGCAGAGACAGGGACAGGCTCAGGGAGAGGACCTGGCTGTGTAAAGGGGAAATATTTGAGGGAAACACAAATCAAAATCCCAAAAAGGCTTCGTTGTCAGCAAACAGTGAGAGCAAAGTGTGCTCCATTTCATAAGGAAGCTGTAGGAGATTTGCAGGACTGACTTCCTCCCCACTGCTTTCTCATCCCCTGACCCACAACCCCAGGTATTTCTGCAGCCCAAGATGCAGCCGCTCATTCTGGGGCATTTCCTTGCACCCCAAAACCGTCAGCGGGATGAAACGTGGCAGGGATGACCCCCCAGAGTGGTAGCTGCTTCCAAAGGAAACCAAGGGGCGACTTCAACTGCCTGAATTAGGACTGCGTGTGCACGCACGCTCTGCGAGATCCCACACGATCGCAATCAGGACCTCCAGTCTGCAAATCCTCTGAAAACACAGGGTATGGCCAACTTCCACACTCTGATGACTTTAATGTTTAATATAGAAGCCTCCCTCTTGACAAATGATGCGTTTTGAAAAAGCAAATCAAAACTCCCAGCTCTAGAAGTCACCCGACAGCTGCGATCAAACAGATCCTTTCCTTTTATAGAAACCCACATCCAGCCCACGCTCGGTCTGAAAACAAAACACGGCGTTGAATCAAAGAGGACGCGAGAGAACAACCGGGCTGAGCCGAATTACACCGGGTCCATCAAAGAGAGGAGTAAAAATCGCACACGGCCCCATTCTCGGTTCAGGGAGGCACCCACCTGGGCGTGCTTGGCCCGGAGCTTGTTCAGGATGTTGGTGGCATCGAAGCCGGCGTTGTCACAGAGCTGGCGGGGAATGATCTCGAGGGCTTTTGCGTAAGCACCTATCAGCAGCTGCTGCTTCCCTGGAATGGTCCTGGAGTAGTCCCGGAGGTATTTGGAAAGCTCCATCTCTATTGCACCACCGCCGGCAACAACCGAATCGTTCTGGAAGAAAGAAAATGCATTTTGGGAATGGGGAAGAGCAGGAAAAGCTCCTCTCCTGCAAGCGCTGCCCATCAGGGTGATGCAGATACATGCAGGGGAATCTATCCCAAGTTCCCAGAGCTCCTCACAGCTTTGCTGGGACTAGAAAGTGGTCAAGAACTTCGCACGGCAGCTACCAGCAGCTCTGCCCAGCTGTGTGCGAGGTCAAGGGGTGGCCTGGGGACGCCGTGGCAGAACAAGCCCCTGTGCGCTGGGCAAGTTTCCCCTCACTCTTGTGAAGCATCCAAAACTCAAGATCTCCGCAGCAGCACTTGGCAGCCAAGTTCTGCTATTTTTTCCCCCCTATTTGTTTCAGTGGGGAGATCAGGATGTTCTTTCTCAAAGCAAAAACACTTCCAAAAAAACCTGACGCGTTTCTTCCCATCCCCTCAGGGCGCTCAGCCTCCAAGCTGTTTTTAACCAGAACCCACCACGTTACCACGTTATTATGCATAACCCAGAAACACCCAGAGTTAGGCAGGACCTATCATATGGGACCAGTAAGTCCTCTCCTGGTGCTCCCAGCTTACCAGCACAGCCAAGGATCAGTTACCCCTCAAATTGGTCACCAAGGAAGGGATCAAGTGGCTTTAAGTGCTGACACACATGTGAAAGCAACCCTGCTATTCAAATCTACCTGATGCACCCAAAATCGTGTGTACCCTTTAGGATGGTGCTTATGGAACCTACTGCAACCCAGCAAGGATGAGTTACGACTGTACTAAAGAGAAGGCACCTTCTCAGGCGTGCCTGAAAAGCAGCTGGCAACTGCAGAGACAAGGCTGCTTTGGCCAAGGGACAGCACTTGAGTTAATCCATCAGATGCTGCCTGGCTGCATGCTCTGCTCTGTGAGCTGAGAGCTCCCAGGCTCTCCCGAGAGACCTCAGCCAAGTGCTGGTGTGTGGAAAGGTTTCTAGAAAGAGTTACAGCTGTGCCAGGTCTGATGGATAACCCCAGTGCTGGTCCTTACCTTGATTGCTCTCCGGACTATCATGATGGCATCATGCAGGGACCGCTCTGTCTCCTCCATGAACTGCTCCGCGCCCCCTCGCAGGATTATCGTGCAAGTCTTTGCCTTCGGGCAGCCTGTGAACAAGTTGTACCTGCCAAGGGCACAGGGTGAACAGGGTTAAGGTGACGGAGAAGCAACGCTGCTGCTGAGCGGGCTTTGCACCAGTATTCCTCAGCAGGACCAGGGCAGTCATAGTGGCCCTGTGCTGGGCACTGCTGAGGCCGCCCCTCGAATCCTGGGGTCAGTTTTGGGCCCCTCACTCCCAGAAGGACATTGAGGGGCTGGAGCGTGGCCAGAGAAGGGCAACGGAGCTGGGGAGGGGTCTGGAGCAGCCGAATGATGGGGAGCGGCTGAGGGAGCTGGAGGGTTCAAGTGGAGAAGAGGAGGTGAGGGGAGACCTTATCCCCTCTGCAGCTCCTGATAGGAGGGGGTAGCAAGGGAGGGTCGGGCTCTGCTCCCCAGGTACAAGTGATGGGATGAGAGGAAAAGGCCCCAAGTTGTGCCAGGGGAGGGTGAGGCTGGATATGAGGAAAAATTTCTTCACTAAAAGAGTGGTCAAGCAGTGGAAGGGGCTGCCCAGGGCAGTGGTGGAGTCCCCATCCCTGGTGGTATTTAAAAGCCAGGGAGATGAGGTGCTTAGGAACATGGTTTAGTGCTGGACAGGTTATGGCTGGACTCGATCTTGGAGGCCTTTTCCAACCTAAGCAAATCAGTGATTCCCTGACACAGCACAGGACTGAGCAGCTCTTCCCAAGCCAGATGTGTGACTGAGGCCACTTCAGCCTGCGCAGTGCCCCACCAGATGCTCAGCTAAGAAGCAGCAGAGCCAGGCCATACACAAGTGAAATTCAAGCTGCCCTTGGAAAATCCACTCCCTGCCTGTGCCAGGGCTTTGTGCTAAACCAGCGCTCGCATTCCCCTGGCAGGAACACAGCAGCGTTAGGCAGCCACAAAGAGGGATTTCTCCTCTAGTGAGAGGAAAAACCCCATTATAGGGCACCAGGCAGCAAAGCATCACTGTGGGATATCAGTCGAGTGCCACAATCGACCCCAAAATGTGGTGCTTTTAAGTTACAAATTAAAGAATACCACTACACTTAATACAAGGCACAGGAGAACAAATAGATGTTTCTAAAAGCATAAAAAGAGGTAAGATTTAGATGAAAGCTTACTCTTGCTCCCCATAAGCCTGACAAAAAGCAGCAATAACGGAACTTTGTCTTCGCACCATCACCTTGAGAGATGCGCAAACCCGACAGCACTCAGATCCTAACACTTCAAACCACTATTAGAGTGCTCACACACGACTATGTGCTCACTGCTGGTGGATTTACCTCTCTCCTCCAATCTGAGTCTCCTCAAAGAGTTCGCATCGGCCCAGCACATCATCGGACAGGGCGTTGACACTCGTCTGGATGGAACCGCCACAGGCCTGCATCAGACAGGGAGAAAGCACAGCATTATCAACATGGACAAACAAGACAAATCTGCCCAGCAGGTTCCCACTCTGCAGAGAGAGCCCAGCCTTTTTGCTGATGCAAAATCACCCTGCAGGCCAAATTCAGGGGGGGGAGGAAAAACCTTCTACTTTCCTCCCATCTAGGCAGGCTAGCAAGAGAAAAAATTCCTCGACAGCAAAATAAGATGCTGCTGCTTCAAAGTGCTGACTCACAGGTTGCAGAGTTCAGCAGCTACACAAAGCAAGCTTAGGAAAAAAACCTCATGATGAAACAGGCAAGAACTGGGGAAAATCAACCTGTACCAATGCAACGTACAGATCCTGTAACATCAGAGAAACAACATAGCAGTGCAGCTGCAATTAGCGTGCAGTTGTTCACTGCATCAAGGAACAGCTTTGCCAGTATATGGCAACTTTAAGTAATAAACCCATTGCTTAATTTTCTGGCCAATTTTAATTTTTCATCTTTGCAGGGAACAGCGCGTTCAGTCATCAACTGCTGCCCTGTGTTGGCAACGAGCAGCTTGGCACTGTTCAAACTGAATGAAAGGTCTTTATTCAGAAAGAAGGCAGCTCACCATCATAGTTCGCTTGAGATCTTCTTCTGGGACACGGCCAGCACAAAACATGTCCCTGTCTGCAAAGTACTGAGTAGCCACGTCACCGATGGGAAGTTTGGACAGGACGACTTTGGCTCCTGACTTGTGGATTTTGTCCAGTTTGTCATACAAGATGTTCCACTCCGCATCCACGATGGCCTGGTAATCCTAGCAGGGACGAGCGAGAAAGGGATGAGTGCTCACAGAATCGCTCGGTTGGAAAAGCCCTCCAAGATCATCACGTCCAACCGTTCCTGTCTACCCACTAAACCATATCCTTAAGTACCTCATCTACCCGCTCCTTAAACACATCCAGGGATGGTGACTCCACCACCTCCCTGGGCAGCCTGTTCCAGCTTCTGACGACCCTCTCAGTAAAGAACTTCCTCCTTATCTCTAACCTGAACCTCCCTTGGCACAGCTCGGTGCCGTTACTCCTTGTTCACTCACATTACAAAGAGTCACAAACGCCATCCCGCAGCGCCTGCGGTGAGGCTGCTCCGTGCAGCCCTAGCACACAACCGCTTTCCAAGACTCACAGGTGATTTTAGGTCACTAAAATGTTTCCAGCAGCAGAACCGAGTTGATAAAGGGGCTGGATGAACTGACAGAGGCAGTGAAAGCTCCAGAGAGCGTGGAAGGAAGAAGGAGGGATTATACTGATATCTGAGAGGGGTTTGCAGAACTGTGCATGGGTGTTGGGGTGGAGAGACTCCAGAGTATCTATTGCAGAGGGAAAGTACAGATCCTGAGAAACCTCTTGCTTTGCCCACATGCCCAGGGCTTCACAAGCCTCTTGTGCTCTGACTGCGAGTAGAAACAGTGGCAGACAGCAGGGAGAGCTCACAAAAGCTCACACCACCACACACAGCTGCAGATCTCAATAGAAACCACCACCGTGTTCACCACGGCAGAGAGAACTTTAAGGAAGCCATTACTAAGAGCACAGTGGGGCCAAGAACCCAAAAACAAAGCACCCAGAGATCTTCAGACACCACAATTATGCAGGAACCAAATGTATGCAACACTGTGGTGCCTTCCAAGAAGGCGTCAAATAACCATGTTTGGTTAAGATATTTAAACAAGGTGGAAAGAAAACCACTGTCCAAATTGCCACCTCATTTGCTTTAATACACAGAGGCTTTTCCAGCAGTTAAAGCACTGCTCATTAAGTTTAAGGTGTAAAGAAGACACCACGCAGCTGAGGCACAAGGACTGAGCAGAACCATGCCCTAAACCTGCTGCAATTCAGAGTCTGCCTCCCCCTTCTCCCAAACAGGGCAGCACAAACCACCCGCTGTTTTTGTGGGGAAGGATGGGCAGAAGGAAATCCCGCTCATCCCACTGGCTCTCAAGAAGCCACCACGTCTCACGGGCACAAGGAAGCAGGACAGGCTCCGCTTTCGGCTCTTACCTCCACTGTGTTTACTCTGACTTCAGCGTTGTCCTTCTCAGCTTTGAGCTCCAGCTCCACGTTCAGCAAAGCAATTTTGGGAGACTGATACTTCTTGGGCTGCATTTCAAAGCCAGCGTAAGAAAACGTCTTCTTGAAGGCAACTCCGGCCACCAGCTGCGAGTCCTTGAAGACAGGGATTTGTGTTAGGCTCAGCCTCCCGAGGTTTCCCCACCAGGGTTAATAACTCCCCACAGGAGACTCCCTGCTTTCAGAGTCCTCATTTACGAAGCGCTCACCAACAGCTGCCTCCTTTCATTAACCTACTTCTAGAGAAAATAAGCAGCAAACATTGTCTTCCCTCTGTTCACAAAACCAGCTCCTCTCACTTCCCTTCCGCCCCTCAAGACACTGCAGCAAAAGATGCCGTACGCAATACAAAGATCAAGGGATGGAGCAATCTGTTCTCTCTCTGATGTCTTTCCCATTCCTTCCCTTTGAAGATGGAAACTTGCCATCCACAGCCCCACGCTCAGGGAGGGGTTTCTGCCCTGGTTTGGTTTTTCCAAGCTTCACCACCACCTCCAACATTGCTTTGCAAGACTGCCCTGCCCAACACTGCCCCCTGAAGGGAACTTCATGGCTGGGAGAGCAATCAGCATCTAAACCTCCTGCTCCAGGAGGATCTAACCCCACACTGCAGACTTAGCTCTGCTCAACCACCTCCCTAAGACAAGCATGGACCTTCTCTGCTCTGACTGACAGTGTGCCATGACCCAGGATCTCTCAGAAGCCAACTCTGAAAAGCAGCATGTTAGATTATTTGCCCCATCCTCATACAGGTCTCCAAGGAGCCCGACAGCAGAATACAAGGGCTAAAGAATATGGAGTAGGCACTTCTATCCAGAACAGGAGATGCCAGCCTACCCCCAGGGACCAATTTCTGCAAGCCTCGGAATACCAGCAGGCTCAGACACCACAAAAACAGATGCTGAATCGTTCTTAATTCACTACATTAGTTGTCTGGGCAAGATAATGGCGTAATTATGCCTCTTCTCAATGAAAACGCCGATGCAGAGTGTTTACAGCCAGTAACAGCTGCAGAATACTAATTCAGAGACTGTGGTGGGCTTCACTTTTCAGCAGAAGGGTCCCAAGCAACAGGATACAGGCAGGAGAGTGCAAAAATACAACTTCTCTACCTACAGAAGAGAAATCCAGCCCTCCTTGCTAAGATTTTTCCTCACATCAACAGCTTTGTTTCGCTTTGGCAGTTTCTGAACAGGCATTTCTGCTAGAGTCAACCCATCAACGGAGCTGTGATTGCCATATCTGATCCTTTCAGGACACAACTTACTTCCAGAGCACCTCCTTGCACCTTCTTTATTCCAATCATTTTGAGTTGTAACAAGTCATCCAGCATCATGACGGCGTCTACGACCATCTTGGAGAAGAACTCCTTGCTCTGGGAGATCAGCTTGGAGCTCAGGGCTGTGGCCGCACACTTCTCCAGGAGGCTTCTCTGCTCGCTGCAAAAACAAGCAAGGTCTGGTTCACTTCCCTACTCTTTTCACAAGCTCAGAAAACAGCGTGCATGGTATCATTAATCCACTCTGATGGAGGTAAAGATCAATTCCCTTCTATCAATGGGGAAAGCAAGGCACATAGATGTCCAAGTACAATTCCCCTTTTAGAGCTCAAGGACCAGACCTGCACTGAGCAGGTCACTTGGGTTTCAGACACCAAAGGTCTGAGCAAAACAGCAGGACTCAGCACCCTCTCCTTCACCCAAAGGCAGTCAGAAGTCTTTTTAAGCCATCTAAAGGTGGTACACTCTCCATAAAGCATTAACCCAGGTAACGTATGTCGGAATGGAGCGGATGATACAAGAAATACAGCTCCAACTCCCAGGCTCTATCACCCTCGTTACTGCTCACCATGAGAGCTGATGAATTTCTCACCACAGGACAGCAGGAAGGATACAGCTCATTATTTAACTCACTTATTTAAGACAGTTACACAGTTTAACTTAAACTTTTACTGCAGGTATTTGTAACGTCAGATTAAGAGAAGAGCTTAAAATGCAGGGAGAAGGTGAACTCCAGTGCTCTCACCTCAGCTGAAGAGATATATTTACTGCTAGCTAACTTCATGTGTTCAACAACTAAAAAGTGAGCTGATTTTCAGAGAAGTGCCGAGCATTTAACGCTGCCACTGATTACAGGAAAAGCTGCGAGTCTCCACTAGAAAAAAGAAATCAGGCCACTTATTTTGGTACATGGCTTCCTCCGTGTGTGCTGGAAGACACTGGCCTATATACTTCCCCTCAGCCCAAGTGAGAGCACGGCATCTTCCCCAGAGGAGCAGGGAACTCCGAAAAACTTGAGAATAACCCAGTGTGGGGCTGCAGGTGTTCAGCTCGACCTCAAGACCTCAGCCAGCGCCACAGCAGAAGCCAGAAACACCCTCACAACTACACAACCAGGTCATCTGAAAGGGAAACTTACTCTTTGTCTTCCTTCTTCACCGTCACAGCGATGTCTTTGATCTTGTTTACAGCCTGTCAGGACGCAAGCCAACAGCTGGATTAATGATTCATGCTCACAAGCTGAGATCTCCAACATTTCTCTCTGTATTTTATGTTACCTTTTATTTCCTACTTCAGCATCACTGAAGTTTCAAGCGTTTAAGCCGTTCCAACCCTTCCAGCCCAGTAATTCCAATATGCCAACATAAATTTAAGAGGATCAGGAAGAGGCTCAGAGCAGCTCCACTGCTTTCAGCAGAGATCTGGGGAACCAAAGAGCTACTGAGGGATTTAACCTCCAGAGAAGGTTCAGGTTAACGAGACTGATGTGCTTCACAAGATGTAAGGTTTACCAAAGAGTAGCAGCAATTATAAGAACGGGAAATTAGAATTTTCCCACTTATTTATTCTTCCTTGGAGGAAAAAGAAAGGAAGACAAAGCCCTCAAGAGTTACTAGCTGGTAATAACAGCATGCTGACAGCAGAAAAGGTAGCTCCTATTTGCACTAAGACATCATGAGATCACTACTGTCACTCCTCACGCCCATGCATTACTGAATTTTGCCTGGAAATGCGTTATTTTTCCTCTCTGGCTCAGAAATTCTGACTCCAGATGCTCCAGTGGAGCTCAATTCACCCCTCAGCGCTGCAGCAGCAGCCTCCCTCGAGCAGCGCTGCCTTACCAGCTGCGTCGCTGTGCGGAAGGCACGGATGATGATCTGAGGATGGAGACCTTCCTCCACGTAGGGCTTCACTTGTTTCAGGAACTCGGCGGCGAGCAGAGTTACGGACGTGGTACCATCACCAACCTGCACGGAGAGGAAACACTTTGTGTCATCCACACGCTGCGACAGCAGCTTCCAAACCACACAAGAGCTGCCATAGGATATCACATTTGATCATTTTCTCTGCTCACAGATTTGTGGCTGGATTCTTTAGTGGTTAAGAAGCACTGGGATCACACTACATCCCCCTCAGTTCAAGAAGGACGGGAACTGCTGGAGAGAGTCCAGCGTAGGGCTACAAAGATGATCAAGGGAGTGGAGCATCTCCCTTCTGAGGAGCGGCTGAGGGAGCTGGGGCTCTTTAGTTTGCAGAAGAGGAGACTGAGGGGAGACCTCATTCATGGTTAGAAATATTGAAAGGGTGAGTGTCACGAGGATGGAGCCAGGCTCTTCTCGGTGACAAACAATGATAGGACAAGGGGTAACGGACACAAACTGGAACACAGGAGGTTCCACTGAAATTGGAGAAGAAACTTCTTCTCAGTGAGGGGGACAAGAGCACTGGCCCAGGCTGCCCAGAGAGGTTGTGGAGTCTCCTTCTCTGCAGACATTCAAAACCCGCCTGGACGCCTTCCTGTGTAACCTCATCTGGGTGTTCCTGCTCCGGCAGGGGGATTGGACTGGATGAGCTTTGGAGGTCCCTTCCAATCCCTAACGGTCTGGGATTCTGGGATTCTGTGATTTGAGGGTGAAGTTTCACTTCCCAACCACCCATGTTCATGAAATGTGAACTTTGCATCGTTGAAATTTCCAACCCCCCATCAGATCTGGCTGAAACAGCGTGAAATGTTTGAAACTTGCCAATAAAGAAACCAGACCAAATGCCAGATGCTTCCCACTGCGGCCAGGCCACCCCCCTACCTCCGCATCTTGAGATTTGGCGATGTCCACCAAGGTCTTGGCGGCCGGATGGACGACATCGAGGAGCTTCAGGATGGTGGCACCATCATTGGAGACAGTGGCTTTGCCTGGGATCGATGAAGAGAGGGAAGTCAACACCTACAGGCTCTCATCCCAAATTTCCACTTCAAAGTCATTTTTCTTCAGCCGAATTACTGGGCTTTTTTCCCCCTTTGTGATTTGAAATGTGATTACCATGTTATTTTAATACAGTCCTACAGTCAGATACACAAAACTGGCTGAAAAGGAAAGTGA
The DNA here is from genome assembly GCF_000695765.1 of Mesitornis unicolor. Taxonomy (NCBI): domain Eukaryota; kingdom Metazoa; phylum Chordata; class Aves; order Mesitornithiformes; family Mesitornithidae; genus Mesitornis; species Mesitornis unicolor. The sequence goes on from NW_010194739.1 coordinate 18,481, forward strand.
GGGGGTCACCCCCACAGAGAGGGGAGCCCAGAGCTGCTGTTTCACAGAGGCGTCTCAGCAGGTGCTTCTACTTCATAGTAACAGCTCCTTTCTAGGCCATTTTTGGAGCAGATTAAGTGAATTTAGTGAGTGCACAACTCTTCACATCAACTAAAAGAGGCTTTAAATTCATGTCCCTCTTCCTTCTTGATACCTTCCCATACAAAAAACCTCAGGTATTTTAGCCTAACATTTATGTGAAGAAAGAGACTAGAAATCAATTATAGCAGTTATTAAATTTAAACCCAATTATGCTTTTTAATAGAAGTTACCACAGTTCTTATTTGCTTCTATTTCTATTTAAAGATAATCCTAAGACCTTCCACCCTGCCCTTCAGCACCAGCAATAAAAAAACCCACCACAAACAACATTATTTGTTTGGTGACTTCGTTCAAGTCTTTTCAGAGGTGTGAGGGAGGAACCTCATCACTAAATCACACTAAAAAAATCAACCAAGTAACAATTATCTTCTCCTCAACAAAGCCAAGGTGTTAAACTGAGCACTGAGACAGAAGCTGACCCTCTGGGATGAGATCAGTTCAGTATGAGATGAGGAAGTTGAAGCCTGCATCTCCAAATGCTTCAGTTATATGAAAAGATGAATAAATGTGTGCGCTTGGAGATGATTTGAGTGACGTTTTGACAGGCCCAGTGCTCACCCCGATCGTCCACAATGAGCTTGTCCATGCCCCGAGGCCCCAGGGTGGTGCGCACAGCTTCGGCGATGACCTGGCAGGCATTGATGTTGCTGACGAGCTGGGGGATGCCCTGCGAGGTGTCCGTCCCCAACAGGATAACCGGTGTCGGCTGCAGAGAGAACCCACAGCGGGGCCGTTACCCTCATCCCAACAACCCACACACAACCGGGAGCCAACTTTTTTGCACGGCCCAGCGAGGCACCCCCAGGCAAAAAGGCCCTGCAACCATCCAGCGAGATCTGGACAGGCTGGAGA
>NW_010194740.1:0-3888 GCF_000695765.1 Mesitornis unicolor
AAAACAAGAACCATTTTTCCTCCAAATGGCAAAAGCTGAAAAATTTGGTAGTTTAATAGATTAAATACTAGGTCTCAGGTAGCATTTGCCTACTCATTTTCACCTTAGTACCAACTGATATTTACTTGCTACTCACTCCACAGATATGGTAGCACATTTAATACTGAATATGTGGACAAATTTGCACCTGGTTCTTTAGAATTATAAAGAAGCCACATACGAACATGGCTCTTTCCAAGTTGTCATGCCATGCGAAAAACAGGAAGTCTTGGAACTTAAAAATTCCAGGTATCAGGAAGCACTTGTGGGTGAAAGTGGTGGTTGAAGACCATCTTGGGCCCTCTTGATTCTTGGAGAAGTAAGGTGGAGGTCAACAGAACTGCTGCTTTGGACTTTCACAGGGCAGACTTTGGGCTGTTCAGTGAACTGCTTGACAGAGTCCCTTAGGAGGCAGTCCTGGAAATCAAAGAAGTCCAGAAAGCCTGGATATTCTTCAAGAAGGAAATCTTAATGGTGCAAGTGCAGGCCATCCCCATGTGCCAGAAGATTAGACAGTGGGGAAGAAGCCTGGCTGAACAGAAAGATTTGGCTGGAATTCAGGAATAAAAAATAAAAGGAATATAACCTTTGGAAGAAGAGGCATGCAATTTTGGAGGACTACAAGAATGTCACAAAGTTATGGAGGGAGAAAATGAGAAGGGAGAAAATGAGAAAGGAGAAAACCCAACTGGAAGTGAATCTGCCTACTGCCATAAAAACAAAAACAAAAACAAACAAATAAAAAACCAACCCCAAAAACAAACAAACAACAAAATCCACAAAAAACAAACAAGCAAAACCAAAACAAGCAATTAAAAATGTTTTTATAAATACATCTCCAACAAAAGGAGGGCTAAGGAGAATCTGCATCCTTTATTGGATGAGGGAGGAAAACAGTGATAAAGGTTGAGGAAAAGCCTCAGGTAGTTAATGTCTTTGTCTCAGTGCTTAACAGTAGACTAACTTTTTCTTGGGGAACCCAGCCCCCTGAGTTGGAAGACAGGTACAGGGAGCAGAATGAAGCCCTCATAATCCAAAGGAAAGTGGTTAGTGACCTGCTACACTACTTAGACATACACAACCCTATGGGTCTGGATGGCACCCACGCAAGGGCACTGAGGGAGCTGTCAGAAGTACCAAGCCATTTTCCATCATCAATCAGCAGTCCTGGCTAACCAGGGAGGTCCCAGTTCACTGAAGGTTAGCAGTTCTGGCATCCATCTAGAAGAAGAGCCAGAAGGAGGACCCAGGGAACTACAGACATGTCAGTCTGACCTTGGCACCAGGGAAGGTGATGGGACAAATCATCCTGAGTGCCATCACATGTCACATGCAGGACAACCAGGTGATCAGGCCCAGTCAGCTTGGGTTCAGGAAGGGCAGGTCCTACTTGACTAATCTTAACCACTTCTATGACAAGATAACCTGCTTTGTGGATGAGGGAAAGGCTGTGGATGTTGTCTACCTGGACTTCAGTAGGGCTTTTGACACCGTTTTCCACAGCATCCTCCTGGAGGCTGCTAATGGCTTTAAAGGTGTATCCTTCACTGGGTAACACTCTGGCTTATTAGCTGGGCCCAAAAGTTGTGGTGAATGGACATAAGTCCAGTTGCTGGCTGGTCACACGTGGTGCTCTCCATGAGTCAGTATTCAGTCCAGTTGGATGTCCACGGTTAGCCACGACTGTTGATAAATGATGCAAAGTGGCTTGGTGAGCACTTCTGACAGTTCCCTCAGTGCCCCTGCATGAGTGCCATCCAGTCCCATAGACTTGTGTATGTTTAAGTAGTGTAGCAGGTCACTAGCCATCTTCTCATGGATTATGGGGGCTTCACTGTGCTTCTGATCCCTGTCTTCACTTCCCTTGAGTTACTGAGGCATGTCCAGAAGAGGGCAACTAAGCTTGTGAAGCGTTAGGAGCACAAGTTTTATGACGAGTGGCTGAGAGAACTGGGGTGGTTTAATGTGGAGAAGGGGAGGCTGAGGAGACCCTTACCCAGACAATTACCCAGAATTATCCTTACCCAGACAATTACCCAGACAATTACCTGAATGGAGCTTATAGTGAGGTGGGTGTTGGTCTCTTCTTCCAAGTAACAAGCAGTACAAGAGGAAATGGTCTCAAGTGTCTCCAGGGGAGGTTTAAATTGGGTATTAGCAAGATTTTTTTCACTGAAAGGCTTGTCAAGTACTGGAACAGGCTGCCCAAGGAAGTGGTGGAATCACCATCCCTGGAGGTATTTAAAACATGTGTAGATCTGACACTTAGGGGCACGGCTGGGCGATGGACTTGGCAGTGATAAGTTAACAGTCAGACTTGATCTTAAAGATCCTTTCTAATCTAAGTGACTTTTATGATTCTAATAAGCCTCTACTGTCATGTTAGGGTACTATCAAGAGACTCTACAAAGATATGCTAGAGCATAATTTCTGTTGAAAAATGCTGTTGGACTACCAGTGGAATGTTTCACAGAACTGTCTTCTTTCCACACATCTTCTAGGAAATGCAAACTAATTTTTGCTTCTGAACTCTGCTTGACACTAAAAGTCTGCCTAAGCACGACAAACATGCCACCAAAGGACAGTGGATCCACCAGGTGGACTAGAGTGCTCTTAAAGTCTGTAGTTCTGCTTTACAAAGCTCAGCACCCACAAGCTCAATTTGCTGACTGCTTCTACTTAGAAACTTCTAGTAATGAAGAACACAGAAATCACTCACTTCAGGATGTAAGCTTGTAGAGTTTGAGTAAGAGTATTTTGATTTTGAAAAACCACCTGCTAGTATTCCTCAGAGAATAACGTAATTATTTTTTTTTTAATTTTTGTAAGTTTTTTAGGTAATTTTACAGAACTATGGTTTCATTAGAAGGGTAATCATGTATTTTTGGAAATCCTATTTTCTTATTGGGTAGAAATCTTAACTTCAAATTATACAATCACTTCAAGCAAGAAAGAATAGTTCACTTCACTGGTTCTAAAGTATATGGTTCTGACACATCTGAAAAGAGTGCAAATGGTATAATTATGTGTTCATGGCTTCTTGAAACTACTCACTTTCTGCTAGGAAACGGAGAAATCAACTTCTGTCCTTTTATTTATGTTCTGACCTTCCAGTGTAAAAATGTATCTAACATTAATGATTGTAAAGGAAACCTTAGCGCATTACTGATGAGGCATCTGTTTAAACTTGCAGGGAGATATGAAAAGTAGTTATGAAAAGCAGCTATGAAATGTGCAAAATTTTCTATTTGCTTCAGCTAAAAGATCTCATGAATATTTCCAGTGATGATAATTGAAATGTCAACACTGTTAATTTAATTTAAGAAAAGTCAGGGAGCGTCTCTTCCACACAACTCTGAGATTTTGTCTTGTTTCTGTGCTACAAATGGTTTCAGTTTGGACATACTTGTGTAGATTTCCTTCTCTCAAAATCTTAATTCAGATACCAATTTAAGAGAATGAGCATATTAATGTTCATCTATCAACCATTTTGATAGGGAAATGTGACAGGAATATTTAATGCAACTTCTTATTTTTACAGCACAACTATCATGCTTGAAAATATCAGTGCATCTGAGTAATGTCTTTTTAATTTTTTTTTATATTTTAATGAATGTTATGGTTTAAGGGTTACCAGCCTGAAAGGGAAGGACAGGTGGTGTCTGTAGGACTCTGGAGGGTCAGAGATCAGTACTGTTCCCTCCCCTTTCTAGACACAGTCTATAAAAAACCGAGGTTTTTGTGGGCTTTTCCTGGGCTTCCGGGGCTCCTTCCTGTCGCATCTCAGGACAGCTGGGCCTAGCTCCATGTGCTCAGCAGCATCCACCACCATCCGCTCCCAGCACCACT
>NW_010194740.1:3919-4659 GCF_000695765.1 Mesitornis unicolor
GAGTCACAGCAGTCGCAGCAACCATGAGACACTGCTTGGACATTTCCACTCGGGACTACTGGGATCGGGTTTTGTATATAATTATCCTTTGTCTCTTATTAATTTCTTTTTCCTTTCCTCTGTTGTTTTCATTAAACTTGTTACAGTCTTAACTTCCAACCTTGTGCAGAGCAATTTTTTTATTATTATTATTATTTCTCTATTCCCTTCTTTTAATCCTCCCCCTGGGAGGGGTAGGGGCAACAGAGAGAAAATCCTGCTCGCTCTCTCTCTCTCTCTGACCCTTAAATGGAGACAATGAAGATTACCTATTTTAAGGATGCTGATTCTTAAGTATAAAATACTCAATTTCATGTATTATTGTCACTGTACCAGTGGCGATCCAAGGAAGTTCAGTGTTTCATATGACCTTTCATTACCAAACTCTTTACAACTAAATTCAGTTCATGTGTCTGTAGATATCCAAGCTTCAACAGTGTTACAGAGGACTTATTTTTTTGCTTTGATCCAAGATCTTTTCTTCTTTCTCATGAATTAGTTAAAAAAATTGTGATTTCACCAAAGTTTAAGTGCTCATTTCTTAAGTTGATAATATAGTAACCTTTTGTAAATTATAAATCTGTAATATGTTTTACCAAATAACAACAGTGAAATTATTGCCAATTTGCCAAGAAATCAGCAATCCATGAATTTTTGTGTGTTGTCTGATGTTATTCATAATAGTTCTGCAGCTTCTCTTT
>NW_010194740.1:4684-6763 GCF_000695765.1 Mesitornis unicolor
TACTCCTTCAAATTGCTGTAAAGCAATTAGTTTATTTTATATTTGCCTAAAATACCTCTAAATACCTATTTAAATACCTTTGCTTATAGTTTTCCCCAAACTATTAGCCAGAAAATATTTTCTATTACTTTTAAGCTATGTTAAGCAAAGTAAGCTAGAGCTTTAGTAATTTCTTTTTAACACAACCAGGAGGCAGAGGGAAGCACAGAGAAAATTTTTTTGACATATCTTTCCTCACCCTGGAATTCTCAAGCAAGTGAAGCTTCCTGGGCCACTGTTTGTTATCCAGTCATAAATTTATCTTCTCCCTTGCTAATGGTATTTGCATTTGTTCAAGTAGTTTTTGGATAAATCTTGACAAAAGTATATATGTACTATGCGATATGTAACATCAGATAGTTTTAGCAGTTGAAATTGAAAGTATGAACTACCAGGATTGAAATTGCTAATATATGAAGTGGGTTGTTAGAATTTAGTTTAGATTATACATTTTTTTTAGTTCCAACAATGGATTGCAATATATGAAATGCAGAAATAAGAACTACCCTAAATTTGGGTGAATTCAACATTTTCCCTGCATTTTCAAACTGTTATACACTGTTCACTTATCTTAGCTTGCTAGCTCACTTCTTTGCCCAGCTATCTCTTTCTGTCATTCCAAACATATTATTTATGACAGCATAAGGTACTTCTATTCTGAAGGCAAAAACAAGTATAACAATTTTGAAAAATACAATAAAATAAGATCATCACATTTATGTGTAAGGTTTTTTTTTGATTTCTTTTCTTCTCACTTTCATTTCTAAAAAAAGAATGACATTAGTTTAAAATAAATGAGTCATAGTAGGTGAAAGTTATCTTTATTGCAACTCCATTAGCATCAAAGATGAAATATATATGCATATGAACACAGACCCTCTGGTACTGTCATTACTTTCCATAGCGGAAGTCAGTTGTGAATGATATATATACTGAATAACTGCTTTCTGAAACTAACCTAAACCATCAGGGATATCATTTAGCATATGATTCACTTTGAAAATTTGAAATAAGTATAGTAATATAGCAAAAGCTAAACTCATGTCAAGAAATTTTAAGGAGCAGGGCCATAGAATCACAGAATAGTTTGGGATGGAAAGGACCTTAAAGATCATCTAGTCCAACCTCCCTGCCATGGACAGTGACACCTCCCACTAGACCAGGTTGCCCAAAGCCTTGTCCAATCGGGCCTTGAACGCTTCCAGGAAGGGGACATCCACAACTTCCCTGGACAACCTGTTTCAATATCTCACCACCTTTACAGTAAAGAATTTCTTCCTAATATCTAGCCTAAATCTACACTCTTCCAGTTTAAAACCATTACCTCTTGTTCTGTCTCTACCTGCCCTTGTAAAAAGTCCTTCCTCGCTTTCCTGTTGGACCCCTTGAGGAACTGGAAGCCTGAAATATGGTCTCCTCAGGGCCTTCTCTTCTCCAGGCTGAACAGCCCCAAATGTCTCAGTCGGTAGGGGAGGTCCTCCAGCATTCTGATCATCTTCACAGCCCTTCTCTGGACCTGCTCTGGAGTCATACAAAACCCATCTGGATGCTTTCGTCTGTGACCTGGTTTAAGTGATCCTGCTCTGGCAGAGGAGTTGGATGAGATGATCTTTTGAGGTCCCTCTCAACTCCTAATATTCTGTGATTCTGTATGATCCTGTGATTCTGTGCTCCAACAATGACCTGTTGGAGTGCAGTGTAGGGGAAAGGGACCTGGGAGTCCTGGTGGACAGCAGGATGACCATGAGCCAGCACTGTGCCCTTGTGGCCAAGAAGGCCAATGGCATCCTGGGGTGTATCATGAGGGGAGTGGTGAGTAGGTCGAGAGAGGTTCTCCTTCCCCTCTACTCTGCCCTGGTGAGACCGCATCTGGAATATTGTGTCCAGTTCTGGGCCTCTCAGTACAAGGCGGAAAGGGAACTGCTGGAGAGAGTCCAGCGTAGGGCTACGAAGATGATGGAGGGAGTGGAGCATCTCCCTTCTGAGGAGCGGCTGAGGGAGCTGGGTCTCTTTAGCTTGCAGAAGAGAAGACTGAGGGGA
>NW_010194740.1:6788-11734 GCF_000695765.1 Mesitornis unicolor
TGGAGCCAGGCTCTTCTCGGTGACAAACAATGATAGGACAAGAGGTAATGGGCACAAGCTGGAACACAGGAGGTTCCACTTCAATTGGAGAAGAAACTTCTTCTCAGTGAGGGTGACAGAGCACTGGAACAGGCTGCCCAGAGAGGTTGTGGAGTCTCCTTCTCTGGAGACATTCAAAACCCGCCTGGACGCCTTCCTGTGCAACCTCATCTAGGTGTTCCTGCTCCGGCAGGGGGATTGGACTAGATGATCTTTTGAGGTCCCTTCCAATCCCTAACGTTCTGTGATTCTGTGATTCTGTGAACAGCTTGATGTCCTTATTATATACTCCAGATGGGGTCTTATGAGAGCAGAGGGCTAGAATCACCTCCCTTGACCTGCTGGCCACACATTTTTTGTTGCAGCCCAGGATGAGGTTGGTCTTCTGGGCTGCAAGCACAAATAGCTGGCTCATGTCGAGTTTTTCATCAACTGACACCCCCAAGTCCTTCTTCTTGGGGCTACTTGCAGGCCATTCTCTGTCCAGACTGTATTTGTGCTTGGGATTGCCCCAGCCCAGGTGCAGGTCCTTGCACTTGGCCTTGCTGAACTTCATGAGGTTGGCATGGGCCCACCTCTCCAGCCTGTTCAGGTTCCTCTGGATGGCATCCCTTCCTTCCAGTGTGTCCACTGCATCACCTAGCTTGGTGTCATCCACAAACTTGCCAAGGGTCCACTTGGTCCCACTGTCCATGTCACCGACAAAGATGTTAAACAGTACCAGTCCCAGTACCAATCCCTGGGAAACACCACTTGACACTGGCCTCCATTTGGACATTGAGCTTTTGACCGCGACTCTCTGAGTGTGACCATCCAACCAATTCCTTATCCACCGAGTGGTCATCAAACCCACAAAGAACCATAAAGAGCCATCAAGAACCCCTTTCAAAACTGGTAGAAAAAATAGCTTAAGGAATCACTTGCATTTGAAAGATAGACAGCTAAATAGATAAATCACGTGCTCCTATATATTTAACAGAGATGTACATATGGCAGATTGCCTTACTCTTCTCTACTCAACTCCCTCTACTCCACTGATCTTGAAGAATCCTTTGCTTTGTGTTGATCTTTCCTATCAAGCTTTGACCATTTGTCAAAGCATCCAAAGCTTATGAAAACTCTCCCTGCAGTTCTTAAAACTTTCCACTGCTGATGTCACATGTTATTGACTTGAACAATAAATCTGACTGACTTTAAATGCAGAAAGAGGAAGCTAGGACAAGATAAGTGAAGCAAAAATAAGCTCAGTTAAGCTAAAATCTGCTCTGTTACTTCCTCTTCCTTCCGAAGTTTTTCTTCTCTTCATAGTTCTAAATCCTTTAAGCAGCCTAGGTGTAACTCAAGGAGTAAGGTTCATTTGCAGCTCACATCCCTTTCAACACAAATGCAGTACCTCTTGTTACTCTCTTTGGCAGTTTATTGATCTATGCTTTCTCTGCGTCAAGCATTTCAAGGTTAACAGCACCAATGATTTAACCAACTGGCCTTCACCTCATGCCTCAGAAAGATACAATAAAGTTCATTTAGAAGTACTTATATTTTATAAGACTTTCACACTTCAGTTTTGGTAATAATAGGAAACAAGAACGTTATATTCTCTGTTTCTTTAAATTCCATTAAGCAATGGTTAGGATTTTGAAGATCTGTATAAAAAAAATGTATGTAATATGTCAGCTTTGTTAAATGCCAGCTAAAACCTATGCTTGGTTAACACCACCTTGCTCTTGTCTATAATTGCTATCATTATAGATGGTATCTACTTTTTGTTTAATGCAAATTTTTCTATCAAGTTTCTCCTGTTTTTTAATTGCCAGTTTTCAAGAAGACCTAAGTTCAAACCTAGAGTTTTACAACTGCAATTTATTAAGAACAGACACTTTAAAGGTAGAGTATTGAAAGATTAGTTGTAAATTATGGCACAGCCTGCACAATAAACCACCAGCTTGTGTAGCAAATGCTACAGACAATCTGCAACCTGAAATATTAATATCTTAGTGCTTCGGAGATTACATTAATTGCAGTCAAAGAATACAATAATTAGACTGTTTTACAGTAGTCACTAAGGTTAGCTTATATACATAGTTTTTCACCTACTACAAAGCTTTATTAATATATTATCTCATCACCAACCTGTATTTTCTGCTCAAAGCTGCACTGATTTGAAAGGAAAGGAATAGGAATGGTGGGTGTGTGAAAGAATGAAGTCCCACTGCTGCAAAGTCAGGGATGTTCTGACACTGCTTCCATCAGGAGGCAATATACAGCCACAAATGTTAATGAGCTTTCCCCATGCAGGAAAGTCAATCCTGCCTGTTAACACAAAAAGCTGCTGTGGGAACATGGATGTTACTGGAAAGCTGTCGAAGTTGGACATTTTTTGTGTAGTAAGGTGCTTCCAAATGTGCAAGAAAATTTGGGAGTACAAGCTGGACTTTAACTGTGCCCTGCAGTAGGAGCTCAAGTCATTCACGTGCTGTGCTGGTATGTTCATCTACAGGGAGAGGAAAAAAAAAATGCACCAAAAAAAAACCAAACAAAAAAAACCAAACAACCAAACAACCAAAAAAACAAACCAAGAATAGTGAACTTGACTTTTGATTCTCCATAGTAAAGGAAAGTATTAGTCGGTGTCTGTCAAAGACAAACCAACTAAGGCGATAAAAGGCTTATGTATTTTACAAAGCTATAATGTTTTAGAAACATAGTAACTTCAGTTAAAATTCCATGCGTATTTATTCAAAAATACGCCTGTAGGAACATTGGGTTAGCAGAACTGCCACGGGTTAGCAGAACTGCCACTTTCAACTCTCAGCGAGCAGACTTCAGCCCAGTGTACCATCATTTCAATGCAGTTACCAAGACGAAGGGTTCCGGAATGGAGGATTACGCTAGTGGACCCTTCCTGAAGCGGCAAGACCGGCAAAACTGCGGGAAAAAACCGCAAAAACATCAGCGCACTGAGATAGTGTCTCCCTCCCCCACACCACTGCCCACCCCCGAGAGGGAAATGTGAACACCTGACAACGCTCTGACTCTGCGTGGGTGGGGACAAGAGTGACGGCGGTTAACCACCTCACGTGCAAAAGCAGCCGCCAAGGAGCACGGCAGACAGGATAGGTAAATAGGGTGTGTTGGGTCAGAAGTGTGTGGTGGGTCAGAAGTGTGTGGTGGGTCAGTTCGTGCAGGGACGGCGGTGAGGCTCAGCCTGATCAGCCGGCAAGCAATGGTTTCCACCTGACAGAAAGCCGTGGCGTCCCTCAGCCATGCACCCACCAAGGCAGATGCAGTGTCTCAATGAAGCACAGATAATGCTGAACTTTGAATAGGAAGTCATAAGCTCTCTGCTGTTTCTATTAAAAAAATTGAGTTATAAAAGAAATTACTGAAATCTAGTTGCAACCTTATGTATCTGAAAAAGAAAACAATTCACTGTGCATATTATGAGAGCAGGACACTGGAGCATAGCAACATCTGAAAGCTGATGGACCCACTACAAGGTGCTACCATAATGGTATAAATCTGAAAAGCTGGACTATAGCCTCTTTACAAAATATGGTCACTGCTTTATAAAATTGGAGCTTAGGCCAGAATGATAACAGGCCTATTGGTTGTTGGATGCACAACATAAATCTCTTTAATGTGGACAGGAGTTACAGAAACCCTCATAACTGCTCAGTCATTCAAGTACACAGACATACTGAGAAGCCAATTACAGAAGCCAGACTTGCAAGCCCAGCTTCACACAGATCTCCTCCATTCACATAATATGTGTGTAAAAAAAGGCTTGAGACAGAACCATACCATTCACTTGCTGCTACAGGTTGTGCTTTTTCTGTAATGAACCTTTGGACATACATAATGCATTCAAGAGCAAGAGATATTTTTCACTCAGAATAATTAGTTGGTCTGTCTAGCTTTTAAGAAATGAGGAGCAATTGGCTCCTCATATCATAGAAGCATGTCATAGAATCATTAAGATTGGAAAAGACTTCTAAGATCATCAAGTCACAGAATCACAGAGTTATTAAGGTTGGAAGAGATCTTGAAGATCATCACGTCCAACTGTCAACCTAACACCACCATGTCCACTAAACTATGTCCTGAAGTGCCACATCCACATGCTTCTTGAACACCTCCAGAGATTGTGACTCCACCACCTCCCTGAACAGCTTGTTCCAATGCTTCACAACCCTTTCAGTAAAGAAATTCTTCCTACTATCCAATCTAACCCCACCCCTGGTGCCACTTGAGGCCATTTACTCTAGTCCTATCACTAGTTACATGGAAGAAGACACCAACACCCACCTCATTACAACCTCTTTTCACGTAGTTGTAGGAGCGAAAAGGTCTCCCCTCAGTATCCTTTTATGCAAACTAAATAATCCCAGCTCCCTCAGCAGCTCCTCTACCTTCATCAGCTTTCTTGCACTTCTCTCGACGTGCTCCAGCATCTCTATGTCCATTTTGTAGCGAGAGGTTATATTGGGTTTTCTGTGAGGGGTATTTGATTGTGTCTTTGGTAATGGGGGGAGGGCTATGGAGATGGCCCTTTAAGAAGCTACCTGAAAAGCTCCCCCTTTCCCTTTGTCAGACCCACCTCTGACCAAGGCCAAGCCAATCAGCGTCCCTGAGAATTCATGTATTTAGAGGGTGGTGCAGGGCATGTATCTCTTTCTCCCTCTGGCACCGGTCCTGAGCAGCGTGGCCCCAAGTGCGGGTGGCGCGGCGCCCCCCCGGCCTTGCCCAGCTGGGCTTGGCCGGCCTCGACCTTGCCTGGCTGGGCTTGGCTGACACTGACCACAACTTAAGCTTAAGCCGCGGTGCAGCTTCATCCCGAAAAAAAACACCGAAAAACAAAAAGAGAGAGAGAACAGGCATCTCCATAACCATTGGAGGAGACCTGCAGC
>NW_010194741.1:0-1690 GCF_000695765.1 Mesitornis unicolor
AGACAAGCCCTCTTTCTGGAGGAGACCATGTAGACCATGGGGTCGACAGCACTCTGGTCAGCTACAAGCAAGCAAGGAGTGACAGTCTTTGCTCCCTACTGCACAAGCTACCACACCCGCGTCACCAGCTGCTTGCTCCTCTCAGCGCCTGGTGCGCCAGTCCGGCCCTCAGCGCCCTGCCCGCGCGAACTGCCGTGCAAACTGCCGCGCCACTCCCTGTTCGCCGCGCTCCGGGTCGCTCGCGCTCCCTGGGGGCTGCTTTTCTACCTGAGGGGATTAACCGACACTCCTGTTCCCGCCCCCCGGTGAGTCACCGCTGACCGCCGGCAGGAGCTCACGTTTCCCTCCCTGAGGGGGGGGCTGGGGCACCCTCACTCTCCCTGCGCTTGTTGGCTTCGCGCTCGGTTTGTGGTTTTTCCCACAGTTAGGTCGCTTTTTGTCACTTAATTGATTGTGAAAGAGGCATTTTGTTGAAATCCCTCCATGACCACCTCAGCAGGAGAATTACTTTGTAATCAGAATATCAGATGAAAAGATCAATTTTGACAGCTCTGGAAACTGAAGATCTCTAGCAAGGAAAGAGTAACTCACAGGACACCACATAACAAGCAGTCCCAATGTCTTATACTGTATCTGATTTTAAGCAAGGCAGACCCTTCCAAGAAGGAGAGGAAAAACTCACAAGTTCTTGGCACACGTATTCTTGGATGTTTTTATAGTTTTTGTGACCAAAACATTGACAAGAAAGCTGTCTTTAAGAGGAATAAATCCTCTGGGAACAGTGTGCAGAATTGACCTTGTGTTTGCACTAATCTGATGCAAAGTTCACTGTTCTTATAAACTACATGTTGAGGCTTGAGCTGGACTGTATTGCCTGTCAAATATGAGCAGGCTAAGAGCACATGTTTTAGTAGTTGTAGTGGCTCAGCTGATATGCTACCCTGCTGTTAAATCCATGTAACTGCTTAATATTTTGCAAGCAGACTATTGGGCAAAATGAAGGGCCTTCTCTGGGCAGTAATGCAAGACTGAGGTCCATTGTGTAAACTTTTCAACCTGCAATTCCTTTCTTCTTAAGGGGAGGATAGCACAAGCAGTGGCTGCCATAAGAAACCTTTGCTGACCCTATCTGTCAGGCCAGGTGGTACACAGCTGATAACACCACTACAGCTCCAGGATCCTACAGCAAGCACCTCTTCAGACTTACACAGACACCCTTCTGCTGCTGCTACTTTGGGTTCCAGTGAATATGGTCACAGTTTTGGAAGTAAGTACAGAAAGACTTTTTTCGTTAAAGAGAACACTGGTGAGGCCTGTTTTTGAAAGAATCCCACAGCTTGTGGATATATGTGAGAGTACTAAACAGTTTGGTTTTTTTGTTACTGTGAGCTACATACTGCTCCCCAGGCGTCTGTAGCCACTGAGATCAATCTCTGAAAGATCTGCTTGGGAAAGCTAGCTTTGTAAACATATCTCATGCATAATACTCTGTCTTTCCAGTGAACTCTGGTGTGCAGAATCTATATGGAGGAAGAATGACAGAAGCCCGGATCAGAGCTGTACACAGTGCTACGAGTGAGGCTATTAATAATCTTCACAAATCTCTAGAATCTTGTCCGACAGAGCAGACCGTAGCTGAAGATCCTTCTGGATTGAAGGTGAGTTGGCAAGGATGGAGGCTGTCATCCTG
>NW_010194741.1:1721-10374 GCF_000695765.1 Mesitornis unicolor
TGTTACCTCAATCATGAAGTGTAACATCTGGGTGATACCTTAGTGCATCCCCTTCTTTCACAACTTGAAGTACTTTTCAGTTTTCATCCTGCTGGAAGGAGATGCTCTAATTACTTTCCATCCACGAGAGGTGCTTCACATTGCCAATACTGATGTTCTACCCTCTTGTTGTGGTGTCTCCAGAATATTTAGTGCTTGAATGAAGAAGTAGTGCCTCCATTATTTGTACATGACTGGCAGAGCACAGGCGGGTCTCTAGTGAGGAACAGACTGGGACCCTTACTGTTCTTTTTTCTCAGTTAGGTCTCCTACTCCAGAGTAGTCCATTCTGATCTGCCAACAAGTAGCTCTTTGTCTATCAGGTGATGTATAACCCATTATTGAGGTTATGTGGAAGGTACATGAAGGCACATGCCTCTACAAGATGGTGTGTTGATATATATATGTTTTGCAACTTGTCAGACCTTTTCAGTGCCGGGGAAGGCCATTTAATGCCTTACAATGATAGTATGTAGTCCCTCTTCCTGACTTTTTTTTCTGAGAACCCTATAGAGTTCTTAGACTTGGTGAGAAAAGAGGAAGTGTTCTCAATTCTTCTCCTTGATAGAAATGCCTGTTGTAAGCAAGGTAGGTTTAGGTGGATTTTCCACCTGAATGAGCTACCTTTGCATGCTCTCAGAGTACTGTAGGTGCTAAGTTAGTTTGTGCATAAAGCATTAGCAAGACTGATCTCTGGTACTGCTGACCTGTCTGCTGGAGTTGTTTCTCTTGGGTATCCTTGTCCATGTGGGAAAAGAACAGGTAGGTAAACTCCTTTTAGTAAGGTTATAGTAAGGCAGTTCAACTAGATAATTTGGTATGGGAAGCAGAAGTGTCTGAACTTCGCAAGGCGTTTCCTGTAAATCCTCTCGCTCTTTCAGGTTCCGCTGCTGCTGCACCAAAAACAGGCGCTTGCATGGTTACTCTGGAGAGAGAGTCAGAGGCCATGTGGAGGAATTTTGGGTAAGCAACAAAACAGGAAAGTGGATTTTGTGGGGGAAAGATTTATGGCAGCAGCAGTTTGGTACATAACTTACTCAGAGGCCAGTAACTAGTTACTTTGTAGGCATGTTGAAGGGGCTTGTTTTTCTGTGCCCTTTGACCGATTACAGCTATTAACCCATTACTAAATTACACCCTGAAATGGTCATATGTGTATTTTTATCCAGGGTTCCCCAGGGCAGCTTATTTTGCAGTGTTTACCTTGGTGTTGATCTGAGCTAGAGGGGGCTCATTTCTGCAAGTCATTGTAACTTCTGTGTGTCTTTTTCCAGCGGATGACATGGGCTTGGGCAAGACTCTAACAATGATTGCCCTCATTCTGGCCCAGAAGGAGCTGAAGACAGAGAAAAGAAAGGAGAAGTTAGAAATATGGCTATCCAAAAATGGTACAGAATTGTTTCCATTGTATAGTACATACATTATGATACAATGCCCTTTGAAATGCCTACGGCATTATAGGTTAAAGGCTTGTAACATGTCAAACTCTATCTGTGCTCACTCCTCTTCTGTTGGAAAATACCATTGGGCTTAATATCTACTGTGCCCCCTTGCAAGGCCTGTCTCTGCAGTGAGCTGAAAACAAGAAACTGACTCAGCAGATGAATGCCAAGTGAAGTGTTTATTTTCTACCTCTACTTTTATAGCTATAGATAAGGACTCGACTATGCAGCCAATCAGGATGTTCACATACTACAGCACTTTCCCATCCATCATTTCCTGTACTTTATGGCCAGGTGTTCCAAGACCAAGATATCCTGCCACAAACCCAGGATACCATTCAACCAGTGTTCTGGTCGAGATAACCCAGGCAAACAGTGCTTTGTGTAGCTTTGAACTCCTACTTTTAGGCTAGTCCAAGGTCCTGTTATACTTAATAATAACTTACTTTAGTCTTTTAAAGGTTGCCTTTGTATAAATCCCAGCTGCTCCATTATTCTCTTAATACTGTTCTCATGGGAATCTCAGCTTCTGCAGCGCCTTGGTTTGCAGCCTGTTGATGTTTCTCCACATTTCTCTTGGTCAGTGTCCTTTGTTCTTCCATTGGAAGTGTCATATTTCCCAACTCATTCCTTTGTTTTGGGATTTATTTTTCTTACTGATTTTGTTTCCTGAACTGGTTAAAGTCAGCATATGCTGTTTTGGAAAAAAGTTTCATAGTTTTTTGAATGTATGCAAACATATGCAGAGTTTCCATAGCTTAAGGACTTAAATTAGTTACTACTCACCCACCTGTAACTGATCTTTTTTTTTCCTTTTCCCCTTCCCCCACCGCATAAGATTATTTTTATCTTGTCCATAGTGATGAGGGATGTTAGGAATTTTTAATGAGTATTGTTTCTGTGTCTACAACCTGTTACTGTCTTCATCTTCATGGAACTGGTTGGGCTATTTTTTTCGTGTTTAGGGACTGTGTGTTTGTTTTTTCCCATGTGGTTCAAAATGGTAACATTTCTGTCTTCTGGAATGGGAAGGAGGAATTTATTTGGTACTGTATTCTCAGGAGAGATCAGGGTTAGTTCCTGAATTCTAACCTTTCAGCTTACCCAATGAAAGTGCACAAATACATAGCATAACTCTGAGCAGACAGGAAGTGATGCACTAGTGTTTAAGTAGAGTCTTTTTTTCCCCCAGAACTAACAGTCCCCAAGAATACAATATAGAGGTCTGCTTCACAAACTGTGCTCACCAGAAAAGTGGACCAATCTTCTTAATTGTTGTGACTTTCCAAACCTTCTGTCTTTGTTGTAGTCCAATTTTAAGACATTGAAACCTGTCTGTAATATTTCCCTGCAGATTCCACTGTTATTCCTTCCTATGGCACTTTAATAATTTGTCCTGCATCCTTGATCCATCACTGGAAGAAAGAGATTGACAGACGTGTGGGCCATAGCAAACTGAGGGTCTATTTGTACCATGGGCCAAACAGAGATAAACATGCAGAGGTGTAAGTGCTAAACCATAAATACGACCAAGAAAAGTAAAATACTACTTATACACAATATCTTGCTATCAGAGTTGAAATTCAGTGGCTGTAGAATTATGTAAGAATCTGAAATACAGAAGTGTGGAGGATGCAGATGTCTCAGGCTGATGTCTGCTTCAGGGTGTACATAACAAAACCTTTATGGCCTGTACCTATTCTGAGTGGTTCTGGTGCAGGCTATTGCTATTCCTGATAACAAAAACATAGGTGTACATTCTCTGAAACATCTCTTGCTTGCAGAGAATATCAGTGTCAGTTTCTTCCATGCTTTGAGATTGTACTTTTTTATCAGCTGTGTGTATAGATCAGAAAACTTTCTACACTGTTTTAAGCCATTTTGAGGAGTATTTCTAAACAGTGCTCCTCTCATGTGGTGTATGTTCTGTGCTACTGGCTTTTACTGTCGTCTTGAGCTTGCTGTGTCTACTTTCAGTATCCTTAAAATGAGGGCGATGTGTACTTCCTGTTTGAGTGCTATGCCTGTTTTCTGTAAAACTTTGCATTACATCTCTTGTCAAACTGGGTTGTTCTTAAACCTTGAGCATGCATTTTGTCTGTCTTAAAATTATTTCCTTGTTTGTTCTTGCTCCTGATTACTATTTTCCCTTTGTGCAGGCTCTCTGGATATGATGTTGTTGTCACAACCTACAGCCTTCTTTCCAAGGAGGTTCCCACAAGCAAAGAGGAAGGCGAGGTCCCTGCTGAGGACCATGATGTTGGGGTGAGAAGCCATAGTGTTTGACAGAGGATTGCCTTAACATTTTGTTCTGAGGTGTTGCATACCATTATGGTTTCAAGGAGCAACTTATGCTACAGTGAGCAGTAGGTTGACTAATCTTTTTTCCCCATAAGTCCCCTGTTGAGTTTGCACAATAAAAATAAAGTTATGAAAGTACTGTGAAGTACAGAAAGACAACAGGAAAAAATATTCACAAGAACTCTGTTCTGGAGTAATGTAGGATACACTACATTAAATATAGTTAAAATGTCTTAAAAAGTAATGTTAAGAGCTCAGTGATGAATCTCATACTCCTTTTGAGGTGAGACAGTGAAAAACAATAGAATCTTCTGTTGGTTTTCTCTGCTGAAGTGCCAACATCACTTTAAACTACCAGAAACCCATTGCAATCTAGATTTCACTCTTAAGGCAAGCAGGCCTTTGAATTTCTTGAATCTTCAAGGTGGCACCTGTAAAACTGTAGAGAGATCTTGCATTTAAAAGTATAGGATATGCCCTAATAGAATAATTATATGTATTTCTTTGTCCCAAATTTTACTGATAAGGGAATGTCTCTTGGGGAGGAAGAAGCAATAAAATGTTAAAAGCAAGAAAAACAGCAAAAGATAAGGAATTATCATCAAGAACAGGCAAATGTTATATTCCTTTGGCTTATAAACTGGAAGCCACTAATAATGGAAGCTTTGGAGAGGTTTTTTTGAGACCATCTCTTACGTGACAGTAAGAGCTCAGATTGCTGCTGAATAACATCAGGAAGATGCTTCTTGCTGGAAAATGTGTTTGCTTGTTGCTCTTTAGAAAGCCTAGCAAGACTTACTGTGCTGGGTTATAAATAGTCCGCTCTTTTTCTTTCAGAGAGGGTCATCTCCCTGTTCCCCTCTGCTCAGGGTAGCTTGGGCTCGAGTTATACTGGATGAAGCTCACAATATTAAAAATCCAAGGGTTCAAACTTCTATAGCTGTGTGCAAACTGAGAGCCATTGCCAGATGGGCTGTCACTGGGACGCCAATACAGAACAACTTGCTGGACATGTACTCTCTCCTGAGGTGAGCTGGCTGCATGTGAGCATGTGGACAGGGCTCCAATTCCAGTAAATCCACTGATGAAGTGCTGAAGTAGTTTCTAAGCTTGAGAGGTTTCTAAGATGTGTGGGGTAGTGAGACATTATACCAACACTTCAGGCACTGGATTGCAAAGGCTGTGGCTGAGGCATTGGACAAGACTGACCATGCATCTGCTATTGTGTGTAGCTATTCTGCTTCCATAGAGGACAAAAGGGAAATTCCTTCAGATCTCCTGTGTCTCCAAGACTAGTATCCACAAAACCAATTTTGATGAACAAAAATTTTGCACAATAATCCTTGTTCCTACCAGGGGCAACCTGGGAGGGCCGTGCTACAAAGGTATTAAAGGAAAGGGTGAAAACTTTAGCTTCTCTAAGCAAATGATAAACAGGTTACACTTTACACTCCTCATTGTTGAGAAGGGAAAGATTGTGAAGGGTGTTGGAGAGCCAGAGAGAACTTGCATTTGAAATTTGCAATTGAGGTAGATTTTGAGGATTTTGAAATAACAATTTCCTCTGTATTTTGATATCCTTCATTTGCTGGTTATGCTTGAGACATAACAAGCTAAGGGGAAGTGATGGGTATAGAACCAGAAAGACACTTTCACTGTGCTATTGATGGTAAGACTTTGAACAAACAAGTTATTGGTGTCATCACCCTGGAAGTGTTTTACTGCTCCTAGCAGTTGTGGCTATCCAGAACAAACCAGTTCTGGCTCAGCAAGGAATCTGGTTCTGGTCATCTGGGAGTAACTGAAGAACTTTCCTTCTCTTGGTGTTAAGTCTCCTTCCCTCCTGTTGTAGATTTCTACGTTGCTCTCCTTTTGATGAATACAAACTGTGGAAGTACCAGGTAGATAACGGCACAAAGAAGGGAGGAGAGAGGTTAAGCCTCTTAACCAGGAGCCTCTTATTGCGGAGGACTAAGGACCAGATGGACTCAACTGGCAAGGCCTTGGTAAGAACTTCACCCTCCACAACCAGGCAATCATCTGTCCGTTTTCATGCACATAAGTTTGTTCGTGTGTGGGTTTTTCTGTCTACTGTAGTCTCTTGAGCAAGAGGAATGAATGCCTGTGGGATACTTTAGTAGAAAAGTATCCAGAAAGCAGAAATATATAATAAGAGAATAATAAAGTTGTAAATCACATGCAGACAAGAATATGTCTGCAGGTAATTGCAAGTAGATGTCCACTTAGCAGAAAGTTAGTTTAGGTCTCTGAGCTAGCCTAGATTGCTGAGAATCAAATGGATCTGCTGTGCACTGGGACACTGGCTTTCCACATTATTCTTTACAAAGAGTCTGTTAAACTCAGTGTTTGGTCATTGGTGTGTCTGTAAGCCTTTAAAAGGTTTAGTTTTGGTGTACTGTCTTATTCTGAATGGGGAACTGAGAAGCTACTTTGACAACACAATAAATGAATTCCTCCATGGTAGCTATATGGCAGTCAATGGTTGCTTGTACCTTTTACTGTTGGATGATTTGGAATAAAGATTTTTATCTTAAATGTTAATCAGGCTGCTTGGAGTTTAGTGGTTGTCTCTGTTGTCGTAATTGCATTAGCATGAATAACATTTTTAATGAAGAAACAGTTACCTTTTGAAGCTTAGAATACTATGTTAAATCTTGAAACACTGGTGTTTATTATGCTATATAAGATTTTTTTTTTCTATTATATACATCTAATATATCTGTGTATCTTAAATTCAGGTATCTCTGCCCAAGCATAGAACACAGTTGCATCAGTTGAAACTTTCAGCAGAGGAGCAGTCTGTATACAATGTGCTCTTTGCAAGATCCAGGTATGAATGTGGGAAGAGATGAGGTATTTTGTGGTTTTGTTTCTTACTAGTATGAAAAATCAGGAAGAGAAATTCCCTTTAGATGAGAAGAGCTTTTGGACAAATTCCCATTCATTTTTTCCTTTTCTGACTATGTTAGCCATGTTTGAAAATATATTGCTTGTTTTGGTAATAGTTGAAACGGATGCATTTCTTATCTCCCATGTGTTCATGCCTTATATAAGCTTTGTATTTTAGCCTTTCACTTAATCTCACTGATTTCAAGAATCCAAATACTTGCAACTGCAACAGTAGTTCTTAAATGATTATGTGCCAGCACCTGTAAAGGAGAGAATTTCTCTTCTTCACCTTGTGATATTTAAACAAATAGAAATTATGCTGCCCTCTCCACATGGCTACAGTGCAAGCAAGCATCACTTTATGTTCTCCTAGGGTCTCTTTCGACAGTGTTGCTGTAAAGAGTCTTCCTTCCTTTTAAATATACGTTTAAAGATGTCCTTCTGTTATGAAGAATGTTGTCAACTGGGCCCCGACTCCTATTATACTCAACATATTCCAATAGGCAGACTTTTCCAAAATGGATCTTGGTTTTGATCATATTCCAGTTTAAACAAAGCTGGCTTTTTGTGGTGGGTTTTTTTGGTGATCATTTTGTGACTAAATTATTAATTAAATTTTCCTTACCGTAATGCATCATCAGCTTACTTGTTAAGCTCAGGTCCCTCTAGCCATTTTTCCTGCTGTAAATCCGATGGTCTATCTTGCTTGTCCAGGTCAACGCTACAGTCCTACCTAAAGAGACAAGAGCAGAACAGTGAAGGCAGAGAGTATGCTGGTGATAACCCGTTTGAGAAAGGTTGGAGAACACTTTTCTTTGAAAACATTTGCAGAAGTAGCTCTTGAGTGTGCAATTAAGGGAGAGGGAAACAACAGACCTGGCCACATGGGGTCAGGACTTAGAAATTAATTGGAAAAGTGTTGCTCCCCTGATGTTACAAAGACTCTTACCGTAATATTCCAAAACTCTGTTCTCGCTCGTGGCTCTGAGTGAATCCCTTAACTTCCCTGGTTCTGCAATTCCCTTCCAAAATGAAGTTCTAATTGCTCAGGGATGTCAGTATTAGTATAAGGTGTGTGGTACTCTGGTGGATTTGTTGTTGCTGGGTTTTTTGTTTTGTTTTGGGTTAACTCAGGTATTTGCTTGCCTGTTAGATCTTGTTTCTTACTGATGAAATTCCTGTTGGAGGTGGCTGGGTAGTGCTTGGAAATGCCTTCAAGAGCTCTTAATGTTTTCTTTTCCTTCATTGGCAGTTGCGCAAGAGTTTGGGCTTGGTCAAAAGGAATTTCCAGCAGGCTCCCAAAGTGCCTCCCAGGTCTCAAGTACTGTCCATGTCTTGTCCATGTTGTTGAGGCTCCGTCAGTGCTGCTCCCATCTCTCCTTACTGAAAGTGGTAATTGTACTGTACTGTAGTGATGTGGGTTTTTTGTGCGTTTTTTTTAAGTGCTTGTGTAATTAAACAGACTTTTTAACACTGTTGCTTCACTTATGGGTATATGAACTGAGCCATTTTTAAGTCTGTCAGTTTTTTCAACCTAAGAGGTTTTAGATGGGCATACTTTCTACTGAAGATATGCTTGCCAGTGTGACCTGTGTGGGGACCTGTGTGTCTGGAAATACTTTTATTCAGATTAAAAAATATTAGCATTTTAACGGCAAAGAATTAGTCTTGATCTTAACCTAGTCTTGAAAAGTACACACACAGACATAGCCTATTTCAAAGGCTCGTGTGTTGGAGAGCTCTGTAAGTGCCTTGACTGAAGTTGCACTGCATGAAGTAGACTAATCTTTCAGAAGTTCTTTGCTCTGTCATATAAAGCAGCTGTAGAATAAGCCCAGATACTAAGGGAACAGGCAGGAATTTATCTTCTGACATCTTTAATCCTACAATTAAGTGCTATGGGAGGGGGAATCTGTGGAGACTGGACCACAGAAAATGGCTGAGGTCATGTGCTTTCCCTA
>NW_010194741.1:10405-12562 GCF_000695765.1 Mesitornis unicolor
TTCTTGAGGCAAAATAAGGGGCCAAAGGGTGTTTCTTAATCATTGTCTTCATATTGTATAACATAGCTTCCTTCAAACTCGCTGTCCTCAGCAAACATTGTGCAGACTGGATCAGTACTGAATTTGACTGTGTTCCCTTATTATATCGCTTTCTTTCCTGCAGGCTCTGGACCAAGTGAACTTGAACAGTGAAGGCCTTTCCCTCTCCATTGAGGAGCAACTTAATGCTTTGACCCTGTCTGAGCTCCAGACTCCTGATTCCAAATTAACAGTCTCCCTCAATGGCACAGCTTTTAAAACAGATCTCTTTGAAATCACCAGGGAGAGCACCAAGGTATTGTGGTTGTGGTTTTCTGACCTTGCTTGAGAAGCTTGCATTTCAGCACTCTGCCTTTTTTAAGCTGTTAATGAATTATCACACCTTGGTAATTGCAGATCAGGCTAAGCTGGCAATTTAGATTAAATCAGGAGAATATACTGATAGTCTGCTGAACTCCTTCTGGGAAGGCTTTGACTGATCAGGTGTTGATGGGTACTTCTAATAAAGCTGTGAGATTCTGAGTGTGCTGATAAACTGTCAGAGAAAATCTTGAGCACTAGATTTGCAGAAGTTTAGAACAAATTGCATGTGAGAGCATGGTGCTTGTGAAGAGCTAGAAAAATGGGATGACAGCAAAAGGAGAGGTGGCAATAACTTGGCTTCATACAGGAAGGTCGGAATCTATAAAATGTTTTGTATGATTTGATTTTTTTAAAACTGTTTTCCATGGTGGGAGCGTTCTACTAATGAGTGTTAAAATATCTTGAAAGTCTGAGCATAGAAGAAATTCTGGTTGAAGAATTATTTTGATCATTCACTTCTGATTTTAGTGAAGAATAGCCAAGTATGAGCTGGGTTATGACAGCAAGCAGACTAACTTCTTTTTTTCCTCTGCAGATAACTCACCTCTTGGCTGAACTGAAAGCTCTTCAAGGTCACTCGGAGTTGCAGAAAAGGCTAGTAGCGTGCCTCTTTCTTTAGTCATAGTGATTGAGAAGCACATCTCTTAACAGCAGCAGAAATTGTTTAAAACAATTGAATACAAAACTTCTGGTATGGTAAAATGGTGGAAGTACTTGAATAGTTGAAAGCTGATTGTGAGAGAAAAAAAAAATCTAAGACTGAAGATGGTAGTTTACAAAGTAAGTGTAAATATAGGAGAATGTGTGAGGAATCTCAGGCTTTGAGGCCCAGGAAGATTTTTGTTTTCTCCAAAAACAAAATTGCAAAGAATTTGGTTGCACTGAGAAATATTTGCCCTCAGCTCTGCAACCCACCCCACAAAAAACCAAAACAAAACCAAAACCAAACAAACAAAAACCACACCAAAAAAACAAACTAGGTTCCTAGGTGGCAATGTAAAATCCAGAAATAGAGGTAAAAGGCATAGATTGAATTAGCCTGAAGCTTATTGGATATTTGCCTTCCACAGCAGGTTCTGCCATACAGGTGACTCTATTTCTTAATTGGGAAGGAACTTGGCTCCAGTTTCAATGGGCAATAGTGTCTGTGAATCATTGTCTCCTCTTTGGTGAGAATCTGCAATAAACAAACTGTTGCAGTACACACCACCTGTTCTAAACTCCTTTTTCTCTGTCTCCAGTGTTGTTGTATCTCAGTGGACAAGTATGTTGAAAGTTGTGGCTGTGCACCTCCAGCGACTAGGGCTGAAGTATGCAACAGTGGATGGCTCTGTCAATCCTAAACAGAGAATGGATGTGGTAGAAGAGTTCAACAACAACCCTAAAGGGCCTCAGGTATGCAGTCAGAGTTGGGAAACAGTTACTAGTGCAGTTATGAGCAGCTGTAGTAGCTGATGTCACAGTTCCATTTACTGGCACCACTTTTATTTGGACCTCTAGGTGCCAAGATCATCTGGGAAGAGGTCACTGTAGAAACAAATGTATATCTTGCAAGGAGCAGGAGGAGTTGCTGAAAACCTCCTTTTGGCGTTAACCTTCTGTACTGAGATCATCTGGCTCTGAAGCTAGTTCCAAGGTTGTCAAAATCTGATACACCCCAGGATGCCATTGGCCTTCTTGGCCATTGCTGGCTCATGGTCATCTTGCTGTCCACCAACACCCCCAGGTCCTTTTCTGCCTGGCACCTTTCCAGCC
>NW_010194742.1:0-7968 GCF_000695765.1 Mesitornis unicolor
TGACTAAAACCGAGATTATAAAAGCTGTGTAACTCTGCTTAATAAACGAGAACGACCATACTCATATTGAGAATACCTCGTTACTCCAGGAAGTCCTACTCCCACTCCCAACACCCGAGCGCTGTTATGGAGGCAGGCACCGAGCCTAGACGGTGGCTGGTGAAACTGCTTGGGGAAAAAACCGGGAATACAAAGTGCTGGCAACCTCCCCAACCCAGATGGAAAGCGGAACCTTAACCCTTTCATGTCTTTGCAAAGGGCTTTAATGAATTTAAAAAAAAGGGGAAAAAAAAAAAGAGGAGCTGCAGTTTGGGGCTCTGAAGCTGATAAATTTAGAATTTTTAATTGGCACAGGGGCCCAAATTAGTGTTTTGACTAAGCAGCAAAGTGATGAGCTGGACACGAAAGGGTGGAGTGTTGTGTGCAAAGTGATAATAGATCACATTTTACAGTCACAGTGGTCCAAGTCTGGGTTCAAAGGGGAAGCATCAAGTGGGTGTTTCACACACTGAACTACCCCCAGGCCAGTGGCACAGTAGAACAAACTAATCACCTGATTAAAAGGCATGCTAATGTCTCTCATCACAGTTGGGACTTATGATTGACCCGGGATGGGAGCACAAAGATTTGGATTTTGCCTTACTTGACAATCAAAAGGGGACAGTTCCCATCAAAAACATATGTGGGACAATATTGTAGTCAAAATTGCCTGCAGGTCTTCAAGCTCAGTTATGAGTGTAACTCAATCTGTCATGTTTCCAGATTGGTGAATTGAACCTTGAGAGGTTGTTTGTTATTACGCAGTATAGCATTTTCTAGTCATACAGATGGTTGTGGCTATCATCATGGAATTTACTGACAAATATCTTCTGAATGTATTTATCATTTCTGTCAGGGAAGAAAAGACGACAATGGAATAGGATAATAAACCTGAAAGACAGAAAAGCCTGTGTTTTATCACAGAAATCTAAAAAAATCTGCATATAAAACTAAGAGTGCAACAAAAAAAAAAGATTACTAATTTCAATGAAGACCTGGACATATATATTCACTGCAATGAGGTAACAGTGATGTTTGGCAGTCAAGCATTCAAATATGTTACAATATAATTTTGAATCAAAACCTAAGAAATATTAATATCCAAATAGTTCCTAAGATTTTATGAAATCATGCTAAGAATTTTAGTCTGCATTTTGGGGATTTTTGTAAATACTACAGTAGGCCTCTTGAGTGCAAATATGCATATAGTATTCCAGTAATAAAAATATTGTATACCCAGAAATAGCTAACCAAAGTTTTAAGTATTAAAAGATGCTTGCAATTTATTGACATATAATACTGACAAATATCCCAGTAATGATTTAGTAATAGAAATAAAAAATAATAGTTTAGTAGTTTCTGTTAAAGAAAATAAATCTAAGACTTTTTCATACTTTTGAAGATATTTTTCTCATAATTTTTCATCTGCATAACTATAGTTAGTATCTTTGGGGACAGAACACTGTAAAACTTCTTTAGTCTTCTAAAATGAAACTGTAGTTCACTATTATCTTTAGATAATACCTTTAATCCCTATAATAGTTTCTTTAGTCTTTGCATACACCTT
The DNA here is from genome assembly GCF_000695765.1 of Mesitornis unicolor. Taxonomy (NCBI): domain Eukaryota; kingdom Metazoa; phylum Chordata; class Aves; order Mesitornithiformes; family Mesitornithidae; genus Mesitornis; species Mesitornis unicolor. The sequence goes on from NW_010194742.1 coordinate 1,607, forward strand.
AACTTTTGATTTAGAAAGCTCTTATTGCAATTACAGTTCTAGAAAATATTGCTATTTAGAGGAGAAAACCTAGGCAGAGAGGAAAAATAAGTAGATTTAAAAAAATATCAAAAATTTTTGAAATTTCAAGTTTTTCAGTTATCTTATGGAAAAGAAAATGCAGGGACAGCAATTATATTTTCCTGTCCTTTCATAACTTCATGAAGAACACATAAGTCCAAAGTAAAAGGAAAAGCAATAAAATCAAATAAAAGGTATCAAGTGTTACCATACTGCATTGCACTGAAATGTCATAAAACCTTTTATAAAGACAAATTTCCCCTCAAGTGCAATAATACAGTCAGAGCAGAAAACAAAACGATCTTTATTTTATATACTTCTTACCCTCAAAGGAAAGATACCAAAAGGAGTTCTGATGCTGTTCACAACAGATTAAAACATTCCAGAGGGGAAATTTCCTCTTTAGTGCTGGGGCAAGGTAGAATTGGAAAGCAATATGAGGAGTAATGGACAGAACAAAATGAAATCAGATTTTAGAAAAGAGTACTTTGATGTGGTTTGGTTCTTTGTTTGTTTTAGTGTGGTTTTTGTTGGTTTTTTTTGTTTTTTGGTTTTTTTCCCCCAGTTACAATGTTATCATTTTATTTCCCAAGCTCTGACTTTTGCAGGATCCTCTTCTCTCTAGAGCAAGTGATTTTTTTCTGTGGTTTTGCTCCTCTGCTTTTGCAAGGTCCTATTGATTAGCTTACTAATGTAAAAGGTCTCAGGTGTAATCTATGGAGGTTTTCTTTTGTTCTCTTAATCTCTTGTATAATGTTTATAACCCTGGAGTCATTGTAAATTCTGAGACTTCTCCTGAAGGCCATATCAATCATGTAATTAAAGTGTGTTGCGACAACCTTTGTAATTTATCTGTACTGACATCCACGATCACTAGGTCAGTAGCAGAAAATCAGTGTCTGTCTCCGTTTAAGGCTCAGAGAGCAGGATTTTCTCTCTATTGTTCCCTACCCTCCCAGGGGGAGGATTAAAAAAAAAAAAGGGAATAGAGAAAAAGATGCTTCGCACAAGGTTGGAAGTTAAGACTGTAACAAGTTTAATGAAAAACAACAGGAGAAAGGAAAAGGGAATTAATAAGGGACAAAGGATATTTAACTATATACAAAACCCGATCCCAGTAGTCCTGAGTGGAAGTGTCCAAGCAGTGCCTCATGGCCGCTGTGACTGCTGTGACTCGTCACCAGGGACCGCAGTGGTGCCGGGAAGCGGGTGGTGGTGGATTATGCCGAGCACGTGGAGCTAGGCCCAGTCGTTCCGAGATGCGACAGGAAGCAGCCCAGGAAGCCAGGAAAAGCCCGTGGAAACCTCGGGCTTCCTCGTTTTTTTATAGACTGTGGCCAGAAAGGTGAGGCAACAGTACTGATCTCAGACCACACAGGGTCCTACAGACACCACCTGTCCTTTCCTTTCAGACTGGTAACCCTTAAACCATAACATTGCCATACTGTTTCCACCCTAATTTGACTTCGGAATACTTTTTCTAGTTAAGGTTTCTGGGAATTTTTTAGTTGTTACTTATAGCAATCAGTAGCTATTAAAAATCAACTAACTAGATTACGTATTGTATTACAATATGTTCTTCATACTCAGAAAGTTACCATGGTTTCCATGATGCATGTTAAAATGTAAATTAATTTTAAGATGACCTTACAACTTCCACACTATTAAAAAGTTTCCCATCAGGTTTGGTAAGTGAAGCTTAAGACAAGTAACAAGGGGAAACACCTACTGAGGGCAGTGATGTTTTATTAGTCTTTTAAGACCAGATTCAGCTAAGTAAGCTGTTTTGTTCTCTTATGTGAACAGGAGTGACATTATAGGCCGAGATATTCAAACAGAGATGTGGCAAAGGACCTAGTGGAGAAACATGTCCTTCCAAAGAGGGAAAATAAAGACTGGAGGGACATCCTAAGTAGTCCCAAACTAGATGTCCTCCCATAGCATTAAATCCCCGTTATCTTGTTTCCTATTGACATAATTTTCTATAGCAATAGCTGTCATGGTCGGGACACTTCTAAACTAAACAGTTTAGTTGGCTAAGACAGCTAATAGATCTGAGACAGTACATCAGTTTAGCAAGTCAGGGCAAGGTTTGGTGGCCTGGAATATCCAAGAAATCTAGAAACTATCAACAAATATGACAGAATCTAAGGAAAATGAGACTTTGTAAAATTGATGTGTGGTCCCATGGATGGACTAACTATCTTACTGCTTATGTCAAGTGCTATAGGATATTTTGGGGATTGTGCTTTCTCTCTTCGTGAACTATAATTTCTCTAGTCCCATCATCCCTTCTCACTGTAACTATGTTACAGGTAAAGAGAAGTTTGTTCAATTAAGTATCTAAACTTTCTTTTTAGATGCAAGATTTGTTCAATTTATTATTTTATTATGAGTTAAATACTTATTATAAATACAAATTTAAAAATAATAGTAACGATCGGACAGGAACTTTCATTCGAAGGACAGTATTACTTCACATTTCTTAACTGTTACTCAAAGTCACAGAGAACACCATTCACTTAGGATCTCCATCTGTGATACATTTGTTGAAAAAAAATTCCATATTCACCATTTTTACAAACACTGAACAGAATAGTCTTGCTTTCTCCTTCCTTCCTGCCTGCCTGCCTGCCTTCTTGCCTGCCCGCCTGCCTGCCTTCCCAGCTTCCTGCCTTTATTTTTCTTGTAATCAGAGGTTGTATTTTACACTCTTAAGGTGAAATTCTTGTCATGTAACCTAAGGCCTCTCTAGAGTAGACATTGCCAAGTAATTTAAATTCACTTTACAGTCAGTGAAGAGAAATATGAACACCTTCCTACTAATTTTAAAAATTTGCTTTAGGATGAAAATCTTAAATGCTGTGATATGTATTCTACTGATGTGAGATGCTTTCTGTTCTGTTGCGTATGTTTTCAATATGACCCATAATAAATTTTAGATTTTTGTGAGTATTCAACTCTTTATTTTCTTTCAGTGTCTTGAAGCCAATCCATTCTTATCTACATTTTCAATGCAATGGGATAGATAGATTCCTCTCTTTGAGTCTAGAATATAATCTTTTATAGATCAAATGATCATTGTAAGAGCACATTCTTTTGTGGAGTATATACATGCTTTTTAAGTTTCATTTGTATGTAATCATACTATATAAAAGTTTCTACAGTTTTCTCTTAATATCAATGCAACAAGAAACTTTAAAAAAAAAATACTTAAAAACTGAACAAATCAGAAAATTATCTTAGTTTTAATGTGATGTGTGGTCCAAACTAGAAGAAGTGACTTACTTTTCTGATTTTTTTAAATACTTTCTTAAATTTAAATTGGTATATAGTTATTTCTTCTTAGTTACCTAAAGTTTCCTTGGAGGCACATATCTCAAAACAGAGAAGAGGCTGGAGAAGATAGAAAGGCTAGAACATATATGTACGTAGATTTATATTCTAAGCCAAAACCAAAACTTTGTGTTTTAGAAGAATGTTACCAAAGAAAGAAAGATAAGCAAGGACAAATGGGAAGCATGACTCTAATATGAGACCTTTAATTTAAAATATTTTATAATACTTTCTGGATAATCTGTTAGACAACTCCCAAGAGGAGCCTCAAATATTTGTCATCACATACGAGTTTTCTAGGAACAAGTGTGAATATAATTTCTTTAGTCACTCTGTGATTATAGTAGTGACATTGATAAACTATGTCCTTGGCAGACAATGGTGATGATCAAGGTGATTTTTTTCTTGACAATTTATCATATTACAGCCCTTTCTGGAAATGACAAGGTATTGTTTTGTGGCTACCTAAATTTAATACTGTTCTAAGCAAACATTAGCTTTTTTAATAAATAGTTGCTTTATACTGTTTATTGCTATTTTTCAACCAACATTTATTATAACTGTACCACTGGTTTTCCACTAAGAAGTCATATGCTGCCCATTAATTTTACTTTAGTATACAGAAATATTATACAGTATATAGAGATGACCAAACTCGTAGTCTGCACCCAAGAAAAATACAAAGGACACTATTCTTTACACATTTTCCTTCCCCAGACAAATGAGACCTCAAACTGTCATATTAAATGAATAAAAATTAGAGAACGCTTAAAATAATTATGAGGCAAAACAATTCTCAGAATCAAGACGGCCCTCATGGAGACAGTCAGAGGAACTCTGCTTGCTCCTTCTGTACCCAGAAGAGTTAGATATACAATGTGATAAAACAAATAAACATATAGGATCCAATGTGAAAAAAGATAGAATAGTTGTTAATAAACACACCACAGATTTAGCATTTTTGAAAATAAGCACAATATTCAGGATTCTTATGTAGAAGTTCATAGATGTTACTTGGCTAAACCACAAGACTAACATTCATAAGCATAGAATATAAATTGTCATTAGCTTTATTTACTCTCAATACCTCTAGTAATTAATCAATTTATTGCTTATTACTTTGTGACACATAGATTTCCTGGGTAATAATTATTCTAATTACTCTTATAAACTTTACTGTGTTTGTCATACAGTTATGTTTACTATACAGAACGTTATTTAACTTCATTCAGAAACATGATGGTAATGTGACATGATTGAGTTGAATCTGTGCTGCCTGAGAAATGATGTTGACTGAAAATATCACATCAAAATAGTTCTAGGTTGATCTGCTTTTTCTCTGAGGAGTGTTGAACATTATCTTCTCTCACAAAGGATTTAATAATTGGTTGGTTAAGGTAACAGGCATAATAATCATTACAGGCAAAATTATGCATCAGGAAAAAAATCCCTGAAACTTGTCATCTCACATGTTTGATTGTACATAATATTTACAATAATTTAGCTTGTTCCTAAATGTAGAGCTTGCTTTGTATGCTGCAGTTTTTAAAACTTTGCATTTGAAAACTCCAAATAAAAAAAACAAAGTATTGAGATGAACAGAAAGGATGAGGCAGTGACAAATTTAAGGCTGAGAACCAGTATCTTACTGACATTATATTGTGCAGGAAAACTGGGGCTCAACTTTGAAGGCAAAATCCATGGCATGGCAGTTAAAACCTGAAGTGCAGTAAGGAAAGAGTTATGATTTTATGGAATTGTACAAACACTTCTATTTCAACTAGTGATATATAACACTTGTGAAAGAGGGAAGGATTTGACAAGTCAAACTAAGGCTTGAAGGCTGAATTATATCTGTCTTTATAAGCCTTTTAAGAGACTTGACACTTTGAGGCCTTACAGGAAAACTCCTCAACAGGTGAATGCAGAAAACTGAAACATACACAACTGATAAGGAAAAAGGGAAAAGCAAATCAGTGGGTAATATGTACCCTATTTAACTTTAGGAGGGTAAATAGTCTGAAAACTAGCAGATTTTAAGTTTACTGGTCCCAGTTGATAGAGAAATCAGAAAGAAAAGTGCAACTCTTAGAGAAGATACAGTGCTTCTGTTGATGGTAGTGTCAACCTATGCTGGAAATATACAACTATCTTACCTTCCTGCATTTCAGTGATTCTATAGTAACAATCAAATAAAAATTGTCATATAGTAGAGAGTTTTGGAAAAAAAAACAACAACAAAACAATCAACAAAAAACCCAAACCCATGCTCTTTTCATTCTAGCATGAATTGCCTGTTTTGCAGACTGCTTTTGCATTATGCATGCTATTCTTATTATTCGATCCTGTGGTACTGAAATGACAGAATTATAGAAAAATGCAGGAGCTGATTTAGTTCAACCTCCTTTTCAAAGCAAAAATAAATTCCAAGTTAGATCAAGGTACTTGTGGTACTTGTCCAAAAGATCTTTTAAAATCTCCAAGCATAATCAACTTATTTGGATGTTATGTTATTGTTTTTCTCACTGATTTTTTCCCCAGTGTCCTATATGAATTGTCTTTGTTGCAGCTTGCTGCCCTTGCCTCTTGTCCTTCCACTATGCAACCCCTTGGCATCTGAATCAAGCATTAATATTAACATTGAGGGGAACTCTCCAACATGTACTTAGTTCAGGTGCAGCACAGACATTCAAGGGCAATTTCATTTTCTCTTTACCTCTTCTTAGCATCTTGCTTCTCTCTGCAGCATAGGAACCTGGCCTGTCCTTCTTGGAACACAAGAACCATAAGGGTCAGTATGTAGAAGTATGTCTGAATAGCTGCAAAACAGAAAAGAACATCTTCCTTGCTTCTTTAACCGTGATAATCTCCCAAAAGCGTTGGAAACAGAACTGGTAACCATGTTTCAGCTTCCTATCAATAAATGTAAGCTGGTATTTGTTGGGAGTGGGAGTAGGACTACCCGG
>NW_010194743.1:0-8425 GCF_000695765.1 Mesitornis unicolor
TGTGAACAGCAAGTCAAGTGAGGCACTTCCCCTGCTAGGCTTGCTTACCAGCTGCATCGGGAAGTTCCCTTCCACACACTCTAGGGACCTCCTAGGCTGTTTTCTCTCTGCTGTGTTATGTTCCCAGCAGACATCTGGTAGGTTGAAGTCTCCCACAAGAAGAAGGGCTAGTGATTGTGATACGTTTCCTAGCTCCTTGTAGAATACTTCATCTGCCACTTCATCCTGGTTGAGTAGTCTATAACAGACTTCAAGAAGGATATCAGCCTCGTTAGCCTTTCCCCACATCCTTATGCATAAGCACTCAACTTTGTCATCACAATCATTGAGCTCTACTCAATCAAAACACTAACATACAAAGCCACCCCACCACCTCTCCTTCCTTGCCTATCCTTTCTGAAGAACTTGTAGCTATCCACTGCAGCACTCCAGTTGTGAGAGTCATCCCACCATGTTTTTGTGATGGCAACTAGGTCATAGCTATCCTGCTGCGTGATGGTTTCCAGATCCTCCTGTTTATTTCCCATACTGTGTGGTGTAGATGCACTTGAGCTGCATTATTGATTTCACCCCCATCACTGGTGTGCTACCCCTTGGTTCATCTCTAGTGAGCCTGGTATTGTCCCCTTCCTGCTTCAAACCTAGTTTAAAGCCTTATTGATGAGCCCTGCTAACTCATGTGCAAGAATCCTTTTACCCCTTTGAGAAAGTTGAATTCCATTGGTCGCCAGAAGCCTCAGTGTTGCGTAAACCTCCCCAAGATAAAAAAAAAAATAATAAAAAAAAATCCATCGATGGCACCATTCTCTGAGCCATTTGTTCATCTGGTGTGTTTTCTGGTTCCTATCAGTATTCTTCCCTGCCACTGAAGGGATTGAGGAAAACATTACTTGTACTCCCAATCCTTCAACCGATCTCCCCAGTGCCCTGCAGTCTCTTTTGATCACCTTTTGACTTTGCTGTGCAACCTCATGACTACCAACCTGTACAACTAACAGCGGTTAATAATTAGAGGGCCATAACAAACCAGGGAGTTTCCTAGTCACGTCTCTAACCTGGGCCCCAGGGAGGCAGCAGTCTTCCCTCTGGGATGAGTCTGGTCCACATATTGGACCCTCTGTTCCCCTTAGAAGGGAATCACAACAGTTACTCTCCTTTTTTTCTTGACTGGTGCAGTCATAATACGTGGGGTAGACAGATTGACCCTAGGCAACTCCCTGGTAGGGCCGCCTTCTACATCCTCATTTGCCTGCTTATTTGCCTGGCCCCCAAGTTCCAGAACCCCATATCTAATTATGTAAGGGGAACTGGGAAGGTGAGAGAGGGAAAGTGAAGCAGGGACTTGCTTCCATTCCCCTCTGTCTCTTAGGTCCTCTCCTTCTGCTTGGTGGCAAGAGGGCAGATATCTTTTTCTTGTGGAGCCTTCATCTCCTGCCTTTGCCTCGGGGTGTGGCTCCACCCATTTATCTCCCTCTCGCACTCCCTGATAGTTCTTAACCTTTCCACCTCCTCTTTCAGCTCAGCCACTAGGTTGAGCAGATCGTTCATCTGGTCATGCTGCGCACAGGTGTTGTCATTGCTGACCTCCTGTATGAGTGTCAGACTCAGGCACTCCTTGCACCCAGAGACCTGGCCAGATGCATCTTTGTATGGAAACTCTGAGTTGCCACACTCCTCCTGATGTCGGGTTTTGGCCAAGTGGTGACCATATCTAGTCCTCTTCTGGGAGGGTGATGACCACTAGCTGAATTTGCCTCTATAGCCAGAAGAGGGATTGCGACCTCCCTGCTCGAACTGCCGGACTATGTCCTGGTCGCTCCTGCTCCCTGAGGGCTGCTTTTCTATGTGAGGGAGTTTGGCCGCTGTCACTCTTGTCCCTGCCTACAGTGAGTCAGGGCTGAATGTTGTCAGGAGCTCATGTTTCCCTCCTGGCAAGGGTGGGGGCTAGGGCACCCTCTCTCTCTCTGCTTTTTGTCTTCATGGTTTTTCCATGCATTTGTTGGTTTTCCCACTTAGAAAGGGTCCCCCGGAGTGATCCTCCAAGCCGGGGCCCTTCATCTCGGTGACTGCCCGAGATATGAGATAACTGATAAGAAAGAGACACCTGATGATTGTTTGCAGTATGTAACACAGATACAAAGATAGAAGAGAGGGGATATTGGTGGTACAGGACATCTAGAAATAAGGAGAGGCATTTCAGTGTGGACTACATTATACAACATACAGCCCAAAAAGCTTGTTACCTGTCATGGCCACGAGGAGTCTTGGAAGGAGTTTTGCTGTTTTGTTGACTGGAGACAAAGACAGTTTAAGAATTTTGGCAAGAAGTCTCTCTGAATATTTTGTTTTCACTTTGCTCAAGGGCCAGAACTCTGTATGTGTAAATTTAGAAAACTCAGTCAGGGAGATCTAGAATGCTCATTATAGAGAATAAATAATTCCTTCTGAGTAATGTTAATTCTAAAAGGTGAATGCTACTTTCTTTGAAATAATTTGATTGGAAGGACATGATAAGACATTTACCCAATGCACAGAAATATGTATGGATGTTTGAACCTATATTTCTTTGTATATAACTTTTCAAATGTAATTTGATACTGAATGTGTAAACGTTTTTTATTAGTATTCAGCAAGCTTGTAGGAAAAATGTTCTTCATTATAGTTCCTTTTCAACTGCAGTGAAAAAATAAATCAATTATTCTTAACAATGTAAGTACTTTGTAAACATAAACCATTAAAATAGAAGCACAGAGACATTCTTTAAAGGACACATTTCAAAACACATTTTTCTATATCTTTTCTGTTCTTTCTTTGAACAGTCATGCAAGTTCATTGTGAACGTGAATGCAGTTTTCTATCTTCAATTTATGTACCATTCTTTCGTGCAACATTTTCTGTTTTATTTAGATGCTCTTCAGGATAAGTGACTATGGAATACTTGAACTTGGCAAATAGTATTTTATTTATTTATTTTTGCAAAAGCTGTAAAGTCAGCACTATTTCTCTCAACTTAGACCATTCAGTGTATGAGCTAGTACTTTGAAGAGTGGATGCTAGGAGTTTTCAGTTAGAAATTCAGGAGCTTGTTGTAACCAAAGTCAGATATGTCACATAGTGAAGCATGGATCATGTAAAAATCCTAGAGAGCTGTAGTCAGGAAACAGATTTTGAAAATAAATCTTGGATGACAGATTGTTAAAAGAAAGGGATTTCTGGAGTTCACTACACTGTCATAAAATACAAAATATTTCTTTAGTTCAAGTGATGGAAGGTAAAAGATTGCATGCTTTTAGCAGGGACTTTCTCAGCTATGATCCCATTTCATAATTTTCAAAGGGGCAGTTAATTTCATTGGTCCGTAACTTCTGTTATTTTGAGGCCAAAGCACAGTTTCTCTGAACATTGAGAATATCCAATGTATATTTTCTATGGATATAAATGAAGACATTCAAAACACTATATATTTAATGTTGTCAGAAAGGATAAGCAATTTTTAACTTATTACCAAGGCTACAGTGGATAATATATCACAGAAGTAATAGTTGAATCATAGAATACTTCAGATAAGAAGGAATAATCTGGTTCACTTCCATGTTGAAACCAGGGCCAAGCTCAAGTATGAGATATAAAAAATGAGTGCGTAACTTGAAGAATTACTATTTTAATTCTCGCTAAAAAAAAGAGACTCTGACACACAAACCTCAAGGAGGTTAAGTCCTGAGAACTAGCCAATATGGTAAATTAAATGGAGAGTAATGTATGGTAAGGGAGTTCAGTGATACTTTTTTTTGGAGGGCAAAAGACTGTTGTGCTGCTTAGTGCTGGTGAAGACAAAGTAAAATGAGAGATAGTACAATATATTAGTATTTGCAGTGCAAAAACTTGATGGTGCTGAGGTACAGAACAAAAATATAAGCTACCTGTAGTCTGAAGGAAAAGAGATACAGTAGGTATATGAAACATCAAGTAGGTTTGAAACTTTTTTTCATTTGCGTCTACTTACTGGGGTTGAGATTGAAGCAACTTTTTAAATATAAAAATGACACAGTTTTTTTACTAAATATTTGCTGACAAATTGCCTAAGTTCTTCTGGTTTTTTGATTTTTTTTAATCATTTTTTGCCATTGCATAACTGTTCTGTGATACAAATTAATGGGAATTAGACCAGACATGCCCATTAATGGAGTAGAAAACTTAGCCTTTATTAACTGACAGCTTCTGTATTTTTCTGTAGTCTTTAAATGAGTGATAAGGAGAGATGGATCATAGTCAAGTTGAAAGATTTTTATGGACATGTATGCACTAAATTATTAATGTATGTGTCTGTCTGTCACAGTGCTGCATGTATGCAAATTAAGCTGCACAGGTGAAAGGTCTAATTTGGGTTTTGGCCCTGTGTTCCCCCATAGGTTATTTTACAAACTTGCACAAATGGTGTCTAGTTGAATCCCTTCTAGGTGAAAATCAATATTGTTTATATTATTATTTCACCTGAGTGTTTGAACCTATGTTTTCAGTGCTGAGAAAAATATTTCCATGACCTTCCTAAGGTAATTGCGTTTACCAAGGGGATTAGCACTGTTTCTGAAATATCTTTTACCTTTTCAGTGTAAATGAACCTGAATCTATGGCTGGGGAAGTGTAAATACTGAGCAAATGATTGAATCACTGTTTTACTTCCTTCTTGAATTACGAGGAAAAAACCCAAAACATTGTGCTCTAGAACTGTAGCTATTCAACATTTACTTTATTAATAGATTTCAGCCTGTGGTATTGGTTTGTGTGTATGTGTTTTTTGCATAAGCAAGAGGGCATGGAGTGGTGTTAGTGTATGTAAGTGTTAAATTGAACTATGTCTATGACTGGTTACAATTTGTTGTTCTTAGAACATGTCTGGCCAGGAAGTTGCCTAGTGTTGTTTTAATTTTCCTGAAAGGTTGAATTAAGTTTTTTGAGCAGGGATATGCCCAGTGTAACTAGGTGGATATTATTATTTGTCATGAAACATTCCTTTTCATACAAAAGTTCCAGTTTTCATAAGAAGCCGTGATGAAACATTAGTCTTTCACTCAAAATGGTGTTAAAAAACCTGCAAAATAAACAAACAGTAATTAAATGCTAATATGAATGTCTCACAGAACTTTTTTCAACTTTTACTGATGTAATTCTCATGAATACTGTAATTGTTTATTTGTTGACCTGTCTTCCATTGTACAGTCAGTAGCCAAACTGAAAAAAAAACCAGAGGAAGAGAAACTGTGCACTCACAATCACAAAAAGAGTAGAATTTCTTCTTAGGTAGAATTCAAATGATTTAATTTTTTTCATCTTTTAATTTTATTTTCCAGAATGACAAATCCCCAGGGCGTTCCACAAGTCGATCAAGTAACATTTCAAAGGTATGTGAAACCTATTTCCTTTGTATAGAATTTAAAGAAAACTAAGTTTATCAAATACAATGCAGTACTTTACTTCATTTAACCATATATGCATATTCTGATGTTTTCTTTATAATTTTTGAAGTGTAACATTATGGTTACTATGTAAAATTGGTCTTAAAGTATAAATATACAGTCATTACAGTAATATGTGTAATAGTAAGTAGTAAATAACAGTTGCACTTTTTTAACTTGCTTTCCACAACTGCTTTACATTACGTTAACACTGGCTTAGCAGAATTACTGCTTGATTTTTCTACCCTTGCTCTACTGAAATAATTACAGCTGTAATGTGTAAAGCTATGAATGTGTTATGATTTCGGACTGAATTCTCAATATTCCTTTTACAGGGATATGTGGTTCACTGTAGATGCTTTTTAGTTTCTAGAAGCTGAAAAAGGAAACTAGGAGAAGGCAAAATGTGATTTGTACTGGAGTTCTATTTTTTTAACCCCTTTTTCTCTGTATTTTTGGTTCAGATGTGGCTGAAATCTGTGCCCAAAAAGTCAGGATATACAGGAGGTAAAAGATAAAAACAATAATTGTTTGAGCTTAAACCTCTGCCATATATCATGTTTGTATCTAAAGATTAAATATTTTGTATCCAGTGCAAGCACAATATCCTTAAGACTCTTCTCCACAGTATTATCATCTGTGGGGTACACAATTTTTTTTAAATTAAAGAAACTAGTTACATGTTAGGTTCTGCGCTTTTACGTTAAGAAGGAAAAAAATGAAGGGAAAACCATGCAGAATATTTCCAGGCTGTTGTAGGATATGGCTGAATATTTTCCTGGCATGCTGCCTGTTTTGAAAAAGTATATAGTTACATAGTTACAAGCTTGATCATAGTGAATTGATCATATTACTTTCACTAAGAGTTTTAAATTCATTTCTGTAGTTATAATTACTGTAAATCTATGTTGATTTGATATTACTTTTCTGCTTTTTTTAAGTAAGTCAGTTGTATGGCAAAGCATAAATATATTCACTCACATGACGCATGTAGCAGTGACTAACATTTATTTTGAAGTATTTGCTGCAGAAATCAGTATAGTTGCGTATTAGAAAGAGGTACTTGCGCCTTTTCAAGTAGTAAGTTTAAAATCAAGGTTTTCAGGCATGCACATAATTTTCTGATGAATAGCATCATTCATTCTTTTGGATCAGTTTTTCTATGTGAAGCTACGTGCTGGTGAAGCCTTTCAAATGCTGAAAGACATTTTATTGGAAACCCAGTTTCCAGTTTGTTGTCTGATTCAAAATGCTTTTCTTTTTTTTTTTTTGTAAAATAGGAGGGTATATATGTGAGTATATATAGAAAAGGAAACACCTGACTTTTCATGTTAATATTGAATGGCACAAAGTAATAGTAACAAATACTGCACTTCAAAACAAGATTGGAAGCTCCTAGGTGATGTAAACTACATACAAAAGCCAAGAGTTGAGTTCTGTGCAGCATTGGATTCCTAGAGGGGAAGAAAAAAAGAACACTTCAGTCTTACAATTCACTTTTGCTGTCTGTTGGGAGTGCAGAAATTTAGCATGTTGCAAAGACTTTTCTTGTCTTTCATATAAGTTTCTGATAAAATTTTCAGTAATAAACTATTTTATGCAAATGAAAGGACAAACCTTCAGATACTTATATATTGTTTCAATACAAAATTATTTGCAAAGTCCACTGTAATACATGTTCCTAAGTAAATAAAACAGTGGCTGACCAATATGTTTCTGTACATGTGCTAGTATAAAATTAAGCCAACTAGAATATTTACAATTTCTTTTCATGTAGCTATAAAATTTTGTAGCTCTACCTGTGAAAGTTTGTGTTGGGTTTTTTTTACATGTATAATGGAGTATTTAATCAATATGGTAGGAGTAAGGCAAAATCCTACACTTTAATTCTGTTAACCTGACTCAACACTGAATAAATTACTGTTTTATTTGTGGGCAAGAGTACATGAACAGTGAAAACTGAGTGTACTATGGCTATAGCTCCCACTGCTTCTTGTCCCCATAAGACACCATGCTTTACCACTTCTGCCCTTGGCCCTCCTGTGGCATGCCTTCACAATTTTGTTCATTGGACAGGAGGAGAGAGAGCATTTGCTCAAATGAAATTACTAGTCCATCTGTTTTCTTTTCCAGCTCATTACAGTGACCTTAAATATCCCATTTGTGGGGTAACCACTGAGTTAATTGCAGGTTTTTGAAATTAATTTTGCATCATTTTGTATTCTCACTCTTCCATACTCTGCCCAATTCCGTCTGCCAGTTTTCTGGTACTCCTGACTGACAGTCACTGTGGCTGTCTTCAGTGAATATCCACCTGGGACATTTGTTCATTTGCTTCAACCTATACATCAATAAAACTTTCATGGGACTCGAAGAGCAATGGCTTCAGTTGGTTTTCTGAGCAGACACAATTAGAAAAATGTATGAGTGTCCGATTTCTGCTGCACTTCTGGTAATAATCTAGATTTTCCCTGTAGTATCAATAAATCAATAAACACGTCTTCTTGCCTCCTGCCCTGCTAGCACTGGGAGTAATGGATCTGGGACTGATATGTATTTCATACTATATTGTAGTGACAAAGTGGGACCCTAGTTACTAACTATGGCTTTCAAAACCAATCTACTGTAATACATATAAATAGAAACACAGAAATACTGGAAATACGAGTTATGAACTGGCCTTGGTTTTTGTTTCAATTTATTTTTTTAAGCCTTAGACTTTACTACCTCCCACCCATTTCCCATGATGCTGGTAGTAGAGGGAACTTTATTATTCTTTGTAAGAGATAGTCTAGTTCTGGATTTCAGAATAAGAATTATCTTGCCTGGGTGTCTTTAAAATAAAAATAAATTAAAACTTGACTTTGTTCATTATCTATTTGTCACTGCTTAGTTCTGTGCACTGTAGATGTTTTTGATAAACTTTTTATGTTCTCATAAATATCATAGAATCACAGAATCACAGAATCGCT
>NW_010194744.1:0-7364 GCF_000695765.1 Mesitornis unicolor
CAAAAGACAGTAAGACAATTTTTCAATTTAGTATCAAAACACTTGATAGGGTTCTCTTTGTTTGGTTTGGGTTTTTTTTTTTCTCCAGATTGGCCCCTAGAACTGCTACAACCAAGCAGCATGCTCAAACCACAAGCTTGGCACATCTCCACACTCACGCCTCACAACAACGGCACGTCAGCAATGCACGGCAAGATGGCTTGAACCTCAGTAAGACACTAAGAGCACTCCTGGCCGGGAGGGAAGGCCTCGGCTCCCCCCCTCAGGGTAGGCAAATTACAGCTTCCCCCAGACAACAAGGCTGCTGTACGTAAGCTGTTACTGTAACCCAGCAATGAGCGACAAAGCTTGGTGCGTCAGCACTTCGTGAAGGCAAATTCGAGGCCTGTGTAGAAACGAGTTAGAGGGGCCGGGGCTTCTCTACGCCTACCAGGAGAGGAAGTGGCCAACAGTGAGGGGAGAGAAGGGAAACAACCCCTGCGAAGGTTCAATTGTTCAGGTAACAGGCTTGGCTTTAAAAAGAAAAAAAAAAAAATCAATCTCCTTTTTTTACCCAAGTTGCTTCTCCACAAGACAGAGTTACCTTAAAGCTGAGAAACTGAACTGCTCTTCCGTCAAACAGCTCCTGGAAAGGAAGTTTTCCCAACAGGCTCCATCCCTAGCCCGGCTACCGGGATTCAGTGGCCCGCAGCCAGGAACCGCCGCACCCTCCAGCCTCCCCTGCCAAAGCAGGGTGGCCCAGAGCTGATTAACAGAAGGTTAACACCGAATTTTTAAAGCCAAGAGCTTTGAAGCTCACCAGCCTCAGGAGTTATTTGGAATGTTTACAATGGTTGCTACAAAAAAAAGGTAGTTACAAAATGTGTACATCTCAAACATGCTCCCCAGACATTATTGCATTGATTATTTCCCTTAATATCGCTGTTTGAAGCTCTGCCCAACCTGATGGCCTTTAACCCTGAGGCGAAGGAGAGGATCTGTGTTTGGTCGAGTTGGCAACAGCACGTGAAGTGCGGTCCCCAAGGGTTAGAGGCCAGCAGGGCTGGGCTGGCCCCGGCATCGTGTGGCGCAGGCGGTGGCAGGGATCCGTTACATCTCGTTCAGGTCTAGCAGGGTCTGGTCCAGCATTCTTTGCGTGCAGAGATGCTCCTCTTTGGTGGATTTCAGTTTATCTGGCGGGAAGCAAGAGTCAGAGAGTTACCGGTCGGCTTCAGAAACCTCGGCCAAACAAAGCCCCTTCCCCGCGCGCTGCCGCAGCGAGTCCTCGCGCCGGGGGTGCCTGGTGGGTGCAGCTGGGAGCTCGGCCGTTACCTGGCTCGTTGTAGCCCTCGCCTCTCGCACTGCCGGTGCTCCGGTCGCGGTGTACCCTTAGCCCGTGCTCTAAGGCAGTGTTTTTGCATGCAGGTGCCTCCGACCGCTTCCCCCGGGGCTTCGACACTTCCAGACAGCAGCCCCCCCGTGGCCCAGCAAGCCACCCAAGAGCAACGCGGAGGTAAAACCCCCTTCCGAATCGCCCCCTGCCATCACGGCTGGTTGTGCCCCCTTCCCCCCAGCACAGGACAGAGGGGCCAAGCCGGTCCCCCCAGCACAGGACAGAGGTGCCAAGCCGGTCACCGAGACCGTCGCTACCCAGCGGTGCGGGGAGCAGACAACCATGCCGCAGGGACAGCGGGGAGAGGCGGCTTTCGGTGCAGGCAGCGAGGAGGAGCGAGGGTGCCGCAGCTCTGCCCCAGGCTGTGGGCAGCCGCATGGTCGATTCTCACATGTTCCTTAAGCCAGGAGGAGAGCTCAGGCCAGCACCGAGCGCTCTAGGTGGGCTTGACTCCAAAGTGGAGCCCACCCTGATCACTGATGAGGTCCACGCGCTGGGACACCGGACAGACAGGCTGCAAGAGACGTACAGGCAGTTCCCAAAGCCGCTCCCCAACCTCCCCGGGCTGCGAAACTGTGCAGAGAGCGAGGAGCAGCCTTCCTAGAGCACTACCGACCGCAGCCTTTAAAGGTGCCCTCCAGGCACTGCTTCACGCCCTGGATTTTGGGACTCGCCTTCCAGACGTCCGGGAGCTCTCCCAACCCGCGCTGGGACTCTGCAGCTGCACTGGGGTCAGGCCCCGGGGACGAGCGCTTCCCCCAAACCTCCGAGGGTAAGACTGAACTCTACAGGAACGTACTACAGGGGCGCAGCGCTCACAGACCACCAGGTCACTGCTTTATTGTTAGAAGCCATCATTCCATGCAGCGGGAAGTCCTACAGTCACTCGGCTAACGGTAAATTAAGTCGTAGCACTTAACAGGCATCTTCCAGCAGAGGTAACCCTCAACTCACCCCAGCCCTCTCTCAGCCAGGCTGGCTCCATGGAGAAGTGAACGTGACTGCTCAGAAAACAGCCAGATCTGAGGGTTACCTCAGCAAGGACAGAGATTACCTTTATAGATTTATATTAAAAAAGGCTCTTAAATAAATTAGAGGATAAATTCAAGTGCCCTGTTAAATAGCAGCGATTGCATCAAGTGTGCAAGTCACTGTGGTCCACAGCACTGGCGGTCGCAATAAGCTCGTTTAATGGCATTAGTGGGCCCCCTTCTCAGTCACACAGATCATGCAGCGTTAACTTCAGCTCGTTAGAGAGCAGGCGGTTTTTCTCAAGCTGGCTGTACAGGCGCTCTGCAGCGGCAACGGGATCAGGGGAAACAAGAGGAAGAGAGAAAAAGAGAGAAAGGGCAGGTTAGTAGAGCGCCAGGGCCAGCACATCACATCAGCCGTCCCCAGGTCACGTCTGGCCGTGCCGTGGACAAAGCCGGGGAGAAGAAGGGTTTGCCTCGCTCCAAAGTGTTTCAGCAGGGGAAGATCGCGGAGAGCCAAGTGCAGCAGAAATGGAAGAGCTGCCAGGGGCTTGCGAAGGCAAAGAAAGGAAGAGGAGCAGAGGAGGTGGCCGGGCTGCACCCAGGCAAGGAGGGGCTCGGGATGTGCAGAGACGTCGTCCTGCCACAGCAGAACCAGAGGCTCCTTCCAGGGCACGCAGCAGTGAGGTCAGTGGGGTTTAACCCCACAGGGACACCAGGAGAACGACAGCACCTCATCCTGACCCCGAGGACACAGCTCCAGGGACAAACACGGCCCTGTGCCACACCAACAACCCACCACACCTAGATCAGGGCTGATGGCAGCGTCCATCTGCTTTGGGTAGGGACAGAGGGAGGTCTGGAGCACAGGCTCCTGGTCTGTGTCTGCCCCACGACAGTGAAAGGCAGTGAAAAACCCCACACGACAGCTTCCAGCCCGGCAGAACTGGTCACCACAAACCAGCGACACACACAGCGCGCTGCCACTGCCTGACAAGTGAACGTAGACCACGGCACCTCTTGCTGGCCTGGGGCTTCTCCTCAGATCCCTGTACCACAGGGTCCCTGGCCCCCAGGGCAGGCTCCGAAGGGGATCTGCACCACTCCTCCAATCTAGGAATGTTTTGCCCTTCAGCGAGACCTGGCAAGGTTTGGGACATGGGCTCCTCTCAGCCCTCAGCACCCGCTCCAGCCGTGCCTCACAGAGGGCAGCAATGCTCATGGTCCCGTGGTGGCTTTACAGAAGGGACCAAGCGCTGGATATGAGTGAGCAGGGAAGGCAACCCAATGCCAACCTCCAGCCCTGGCCACCAGGGCTGGTCCTGGGTCTGGACATGGCAGAGGACGGGAGCAAACTGCGGTGACAACCAGTGGCTGCAGGCTCCCGGCCTTTGCACAGCATCACTGCTTGTGGACAGGGACCCGAGGATCCTCCCACCCGCAGGACCCGACCGGCTGCAGTCACGAGCGTGGCCCTTCCCAGACCTCAGAGCAGCTCAACAGGGAGCGCTGCCCCGGGCTGCTGGGGCTCACCGCAGCGTTAGGCCTGCTCCCATCTCCACCCAGCCCTAGGGCAGCCTCAGCAGCCGCCTCAGTGCCTGGGAGCTGCAGGACCTGCACCCCTGGTCAGCTCATCCACATCCACAGCACCCGGAGTCAACGGCCCCACGCAGGGCAACCGGCCTGCACAGGCCTGGCAATCCAGTCAGACCAGGAGCCTCCCAAAACCTCCCAGGGCAGGAGTTGCATCACCCACCCACCCACATCCACCGGGACCAGCAGGGGAAGGCCCTGCCGCAGCCCAGCCTCCGATAACATCGCTTGCGACACCGCCGCACAACAGCGGAGCCTCCAGCCCCACACGGCGTGAGGCAGTGACAAACAGAGCTGACGGGACCTCCCCTGAGAGGGCCCTTCACAGGACGAGGTGCCACCTCCCACCAGGGAAGAGCTGGCAGAGCAGCACTGGGAAGCCTCCACAGCCCCAGACTCTGGTGACAGAAGCCCCATCCCTCCCACAGGACCCAGACCCCCTGCTCCAGCTGCAGCCTTGGTTACTGAGGAGCAATGGGCTCTGCGAGTTCAGAATCATTGCCCTGCACCCCAGGGGGTCAGACCACCACCTCCAGAGCTCTCCAAGCTTTTACTCTTTGAAATTCCCTTTGGAAACGCTCCCTCCTTCCCCACCCAGGCCCACAGAGAGGGGACAGCCCTGACACAGAAGACAGAGTGAGGACAGGCTGGGGCGGCTTGGCGCGCCCACGCCATCCCCATGGCTGTTTGTGTGGAAACAGTGACACAAACCTGAGGGAACCACGGGAGGTGTCCCAGCTCATCAAAACTCTGCTCACGAAGGGCTCTTCGGGCACTGTGGCAGATGAACCAACCCAGAAAGGAAGAAGTATTTGACGAGCCACCACGAGGCGGCACGCACAGTTACAAACAAGGCTGAGCGTGTTTATGATACCAGAGCAACGGCAACAGGCTCGGGCCAGCGGGGACGCACGCCAAGCGTCTGTCGCCAGCCGCGGTGCTCGGTGTCAGCCCTGGCCCACAGCCACAGCGCCCTGGGTATTTATTGGTGTTCACACCCTGCCAGCGACCCAGTAACGATCAGGTGTGGCAACTTCCCACCGCAACCGCGTTTGGCAACCGACGGCGGTGAACGCGGCCGAGCGGGCGTGAGGGGTGACTTGAGCCAGGCTGAACAGGCACAGCTCGGGGACAACCTGTGACAAACCCCAGCCTTCCATCTGTCCCCACGGAGCGTGCGACACTTGCAGAGCTGTGAGACAGCCAAAGGGAACGACCGGCGCGGTAACGAAGGCCGTGTATTCCACCAAGGGTGATGAGGGCTGCACGGGTGAGAAGGCTGCACCCCCGAAGCAGTCACCCCGGAGCAGCAAGTGGTCACTACGAACCCATTCCATTCAATTTATACAAGAGTTGTTTTCCTTAAAAACCAGTGACATCATGCTCAAGCAAGAGGCAGAATACAAAAGGAGCTTTATGGCTCTCCACAAGATATGCAGATGAGAACAACACCCTCCCAGCTACACCCAGACAGCGAAAGGGCAGCCCCTCAGAGCACGGCAGTGTCTGGCACATCGGGTCAAACAGAGGGAGCTTTGTTTAGGAGCAAGGGCAGCGCAGCCGGGGGCTGCTGCCGCTGTCAGGCTTCAGTGTCCTTACAGCGCTCGTTGCCCGGGCCGCCCCGCACACAGTGACTGGAAAAAGGTGCTGGAATTGAGAGCGAGATGAGAGCGTGAACACAGGGAGCAGATGCAGAACAAGCCACCAAGCAGAGAGGCAAATCCAAAGTGAAGTTTGGAATCGCAAGACTTATCTGTGTGAGACAGAAGGAGACACTGATTTTAAGAGAAGCTCGATGTTTGTGCACAGCAAACTCGGTCTAGGGGAGCTCTGGGACGCTCTGTTAAGGCTCCTCCTCCGCAGCGCGGCCTCTCCTGGGTTAGCGGTAGGGACTGTGCGGAGCAGCTGTTAGCACCAAACCCAACTAAAAGCTGAGTAGCCAAGTTGCGGAAACACGCGAGTTCAGCTACTTCCACAGATCAGTTCATGATCCGGCCCATCGCAAGCCTGTTACGGCAGCTCCCGAGGAATCCGCTCGAGCGCTGCCCACGGCCTCTTCCAGGAGGAATCCCGAGACCGCGGCCCAGCGGCTCCAGCAGGGAGCGGGGCCATTGCCTTAGGAAGCCTTTCCCAGCGGGACTGGGAGTTGCAGGCAGTTCGGTCAGAGCCCTGCCAGGCAGCGCAGCACGCGGTGTTACACATGCAGACCACAGGGAGTGGGAGTCAGGGCACGGCATGCAGCGGGGACACCTCCCCAGCCACGGGGGCAGAGATCTGTAGAAGTAACCTGGACAACACAGCGCCACTGATTCTCCAACTAGGGAAATCACAGCAACCCAAGCAAGCTGTGGCGGTCTATAGCCTGCTGAAGCACACCAGCCAGCTCATATTTACATGGAAGTCATGTCATTCAGGGCGTGGTCCAGCTCCTCACTAATTGCTTTGTACTTCAGTTTCTGGGCATAGAGCTCATCTAGAAGAGGTTCAGGAGGAGAACAAAAGGGAAACCGTGAGGGAAGGCAGAGGAGTTCTTCCAACACCCTGGGGCAGGAAAAGCAGCGTGGGGTTCACGAACAGAAGAAAATGGAGTTAGATGTGGAGCCACCGTACGCGTTCCTGGCAATGAACGGGGTGTTCGATGGCCTGAGGACAGCGTGACCAGACAGCGCCTTCCAGGACTGCAACAGCTCCCAGGGGAGCAGAGCCAAGAGCCAAACCACACCAGCGTGTGAGGACAGGCTGCCCAGCCGTGTCAGTGCGGGGAAGGGCAGCTCCATCCCCCTGGGAGGAGATTGCTACACGCAGATCAACGGGGTGCTTTGTTCTCACCTTCAGCCTCGGTACAAAAACCTGCCTGGGTGAGGTCAGCCACATAATTGGGCATCAGAGGGAATTCCCGTTCTGAATTCACAGGCAGGTGAGCCCAGAACAGCCACACCTGCTCCCCATCAGATAAAGGAGCAGGCAGCGCATCACCCGCCCTGGGGAGGAGGCAGCCCCGGAGCTCGCCCTGCTGCACTCCCAGCACTGTGGGGCTGGCACAGGCCGCAGCACAGCTGGAAACGCCGTGAACGGCTTCGCAGAGCCCACAGAACTTCGTCAGCTGTCATTAACTGGGTCACTTCAGCAGCGAGGCTGGAGACTGGAGCCAAATCTCCATCGCCGCGTTTCAAGAGGAGCACGCAGGGATTTGGAGGAGTTTCTGCAGTTCCCAATAACAGCTTGCCCTGGATCATGAGGTGGCTCGGATTGCTGCTTGGCTGCAGCTCCGGAACAGCTCAGCTGACACCATTGCTATTTCGAGATTAAAACCCTCCCGAGTGACTCCAGACAGGGGATGTGGCTTGGAGTCTCCAGGACCCAGCACTACAGAGCCACGAAGGCACACGCCGTGGCAAAGGCCAGAGGCCTGCAGTTCTGGTTTGCCA
>NW_010194744.1:7379-7752 GCF_000695765.1 Mesitornis unicolor
ACAGAGGAACCCGGGCACAGCCTCAGATTTAAGGGCAGCCGCTGGAGCCTCCTCCCTCCACGGCCTGGGGAAAGGTGGGCGCTCTGCAGGGCTGGCCTCAGGAGCACTCCCGAGGTACCCCGAGACCAGAACTGGAGAAAGGAACCCGTCCTCAGCACGGGCTGCCCACCACCCTGCACTGCGGGGCTCCTGGCGGCTGAACCTTGAACCAGGACCCACACTGGGGAGTCTGGGTCCTCCCGGGGCTGTTTCAGGACTCGCCCACTCAGCCAACGCTGTCGGCAGCAGCCGGCCACGTGCGTGAGATCCCGCAAGGCTGTTACTGTAACCAGCTCCTGGCGAGCTCGGGCCGTTTGTTCCTGTGCCGCTCCTC
>NW_010194744.1:7802-8041 GCF_000695765.1 Mesitornis unicolor
AGCGCCTGGCGAGCTCGGGCCGTTTGTTCCTGGGCCGCTCCTCACACTGGGTTAATCTGGAGCGCAGGAATCCAGCTCCATTCCCGAGGACACCACAACCGAGACAGGCCGGCCGCGCTATCTGCTCCTATCAGTCGGAGGCGGCCGGTTCCCGAGCTCCAGGCCTGGCCCAGCAGGGAGCTGTTTTCACAGCAGATCCACAGGGCACGGCTCAAGCCCAGAGGCACCGAGCTGAGCCC
>NW_010194744.1:8253-8514 GCF_000695765.1 Mesitornis unicolor
GAGCCGCAGCTCGGGGTGACGGCACAGGACCAGGGCGACCACAGCCCGGGGTCACAAACCTCCCACCCTCGTCTCTCCCCAGCCAAGCTGAGGGCAGCTCGCCCACCCGGGCCATCCCGACCCGGCCACTCACCTCTTTGAGTTTATCGGTCAGGATCTTGATCTCCTCTTCGTATTTATCCTCTTTTTGGGAGTACTGCAGAAAAGGAGAGCAGTCAGCCAGCAGCAGCCCCAGGGATCGCCCACAGCTACACAGGGAGC
>NW_010194744.1:8545-9795 GCF_000695765.1 Mesitornis unicolor
CTCCTCGCCGCAGCCACACGCCCACAGAAAACTTCCAACTGGGAGGTTTCCAGCCCAGTCCCACAGCACTGGGGCAGGTAACACACCTGGGCGCACACCAGTTCTGATCCCAGCAGCAGAAACACCTCGTGACGGAGCCTGCCCCAAGGCAGGGACGGGCACCAGACCTCCCACACCCCCGGCCCCGCACCAGACCCCTCAGCTCTCCCGGGAGAGCAGGCACAGCTCCCCTCGCCCAAGGCTGCGGTTGCGTCACCTCCGTCCCAGCGTTTGCTCTGCTGGCACGCACCCTCCTAGCAAAACAGAAGAGCTTCTGGCCCTCGGAGGAGCAGCCCTACCTTCTCAGCCTGAGCCTCAAGAGACTTGAGATTGTTGGTGACATTCTTCAGCTCCTCCTCCAGCTCGGAACATTTACTGTGGGGTTTCGTAAAGAAAAGGGGGAGAGAAAAAGGAAAAGAGGAAGTGGGAGGAAAAGACAGGAGAGACAAGAAGTGAATCCACGGGCAGGGAAGGCCAGGAGGGGTTTTAGGAGCCGGTCTGCAATCAGACTGGACAGGACCCTGCTTTGAGGCACTTGTGCAGAAAGCAAACTCCCTTCCCGCATCCGGGTTGGCGTTCTGAGCGTTCTGCCAGCGCACGCGCAGGGCACTGAGCTGAGCAGATCTCTGCGGGAGCTGGAGCCTTCGGGGAGCAGCTGCACCCGAGGGAGGGGTGAGCCTGCGGGGAGCAGCTGCACACGAGGGAGCCGTTCTGACAGACAGAGCCACCACCACTCAGGCAGGAACGGTTACGGGCCGAGGACAGAGCATTCCAGGAGAGAGACAGGCGCAGTTAGGCTGCGGGAAGGAGCGGAGCAGAAGGCCACAGGAGAGCTGGTTTAATGGTCGGAGAAGGGGAAGGTTAGTACCTTTTCTTCGGCAACAGACAGACACCTCAAGTTCTGGTCCATCGCTCTGATGTGCTCCTGCAGCTCCCGGCAACGACTGTTAGTGACGGTCGCACGACGGCACAAGCCGGGTGGGGGCAAGGGTCAAAAGGAGCACCGATAACACAAAACCGCAGAGCAAAACAGGGGGCGGGGAGAAACACAGAGAAGTCATGGTCACGACATGCACGCCTGGGCGGGAAGCACAGGGCTGCTGCTGCGAGCGCACCAGCTTTGTCACACAGGGCCCGGAGCAGCTCCTCGGGAATCGGCCGAAGCACCCGGACACGCGAAAAGAGCCCCACACAGCGCCAGTCCGTGTGTC
>NW_010194744.1:10060-10438 GCF_000695765.1 Mesitornis unicolor
CCGTCGCCCGCCCAGTCCTGGCGTGGCAGGGCAGCGCTCCCAGCTCCGTCATCCGAGGACGCGCCCGCGGTGCTCCAGGCCGTGTGGGACAAGGCTGGGGGTGTTAGTGCCCATGCAGAGGAACACGTGCCAGGCGCATGCGAGCGGGCTACTCACGACTCTGCCAGCTCGGCCCTCTCCTCGGTGCGCTCCAGGTCTCCTTCGATGATCACCAGTTTACGAGCGACCTGCAAGGGAGAAGTGGAGTTCGGAGGAAGGAAGAGGGTTTTCCGTGCAAGGCAACGAGGGGAACTCCTGCGGGAACCCCTGGGGCTGCCAGCGCCGTTTGGCTGCGGGACGCTGACGCGGCTGTGTCAGGAACCAGGCTCTCCCCGCTTC
>NW_010194745.1:0-7874 GCF_000695765.1 Mesitornis unicolor
CGTCAGCACCGTCGGCAAAACGCACCAGTGCGCATGCGCAGTGCCGGAGACGGAGCCGCAGCGTCCTAAGAAACCCCTTTTGATTTTTTCCGCAGCGGTCGCTTCTCTCCAAGACCCCTTCGTCCCAGCCGCGGACGGACACTACTGACTGTGGGGACAGAGCTTAAATCCCCTCCGGCTCTTCTGACTCCCCACACACACCAGATAACACCCAAGGATGCGGCTCAAACCGCCAGCGTTTCACCCCAATTTTCCCCCAAAGTCGAGGGGAAAAGGTAGCTTTTCCAAAATACGCAAGTATAGGGCTTGTCGGTGCTTTTCCCCACGCCTCAGACCCAGACCTATCCGCACGCAGCCCTGCTTCCTTCGGTGCCCTGCTCACTCTAGGTGCTGGGCAGCGCCAGCAGCACTGCGCAGAACCATTGCAGCGCCGTGTCCGGCGCCGCTCTTGCTCCCGGTGCAGGCCCCGCGCGGCGGCGCTCAGCGCTGCACAGCACAGGACGCAGTGGCACGGTCCTCTGAGGCGGACGGGGACCAGGCCAGCACCCGGACTCTCAGCATTACAGCCCGATGAGGTTTTGTTGCTTTGTCTTTTTTTCCAGTTATTGAGCGAAACGGCGGCTTTGGCCCCGCTGAGTCCCCGGAGCTGCGGCCACCGTTTTCCGCTGCGGCGGTTCCCACGGCGCAGGCGCTTTCTCCCCAGTTGGGAACTAAGCGATGCCGGTGAACAACTGAGAAACGGTGAAACACCGGCAGTTGTGCTGGGCTCAGGCCCTTTCTCGGGTTCCACCCCCCAACCAGTGATGGGAGAACATGGAAGGGGTTTACCAGAAATAAGTAACCCCACACTCAACCGGCATGACTTCATCTGAGCAATGGTGTACATGCACGGGAGCGTCCGCCTTGCGAGGGATGCCTGGGCTTGGTGTGTCCAACCCATCACCCAACCCGTGGTCCTCAAGGCCACCCCAAGCTCTCCGTGGTTCCCCAGAGCTTGGAAACCCATTGTCCCACTGCTCCCTCCAGGTTGCCCCATGGCTGCGTCTCCTCCTGGCCCCTCTGCATCAGCTGGGTGAAGTTTAGGGCAGGCTGGCAGGCACTTGGCACCTCCAGAGCAGCCCTATGGTGGAAGGGATCAAAAGGGAACAGCGAGGGACAGCAGTGACAGGAAGGTGCCATAATAGTATTTATCTTTTTATATTCCTTTTATTTACAAGCAGTTTGACTATAAATACTGTCATTTTTGCACTGATACCTTTAAAGGAACCTCATTTTTTAAAAGTAGTTTAAAAAATACAAGCAAATCTTGCAAGAATATGCAAAGAGAACGTTTATGATAAAATACTGTTCCTACTGGAAAGAAACGTTCAATGAATTTTTAAAGCCTTGGTTTTAAAGCTGCAAAACCAGTTTTTTCATAATAAAACAAACAAAAATGAACCACCATGGAGCTAGATTTGAGGTATGTTTGATTTTCCAGCCTCTTCACAAAGAAATTCTTGCCTGTGAAGTCAAACACTTTAGGTTGTCTTATTGCACTTGGAACTTCACCCCCAACAACGTCAGGGGTTGGTGGAGCCTCTTCCTCCTCTCTGACAGCTCAGCATTTATCCTGCAACAGGGAAACCAGCAGTTAATTAGGGTTAATTGCTGCGTGCTCCAGACCTGCGTGCTTTGGACCTCTGCGGCCTCTGCTTTGTGCCACCTTGGCCCCAAGCTGCAGTGATCCGAAGGGAGTTTTGGGTGCAGAAAACCTGGAATTAGCTCCATCAGCTCTGTCCCCAACGTGGGTCCCTACCGTCGGGCACTGGATGCTGGGGCTGGCACAGATGTGCATGGGTGGGCACTGTGCAGACAGGACAGACGTGGCAGCCAGGGGTGCAGCGGGAGACGAGGTGCACCAGTGTCCCCTCCACGGCCAGGGGACAGACGGGGAGGCGTGCAGCATCGCTGTAGACCAAGGAAAGGTGCAGGCGGTCGGCGCAGGGAGGGCAGACAGGATCCTGTGGGCTGTGCGGAGAGAGACACGGATGAGACCTGATGGCTTCATGTCGCCAAGCTGCACCGCACAAAAGGTACTTGCATTAACCATTTCAAAGATATTAACTTTTTTAAACCCAAACCAGCAGCAAGTGACAAGTGCAGAACTGAAACAGCTCCTCCAGGGTTAAGGCTAATAGCGATAAATAGTGAAATACATCACAGCATGATTGGTAAAAAGTTCATACTTAAAAAAGCTAATGCAGGCGGATGCATTATTTGCATGTTTATTTTAACCAAATGTTTATTTGAATTTGCCTCTGTCAGTGATGACTCTGTTAAGGGAGCTTTGTGGGCCTGAGAGCGCACACAAATCGCGTGGGCAAGTGTCAAAAATAAACTGAGTGCACAACATCACCTCACTCCGCTCACTGCTGCTCTGCCTTAAACTAACTGTGCCTCCAGGAGGACAAAGCACTCAGCAGCGACGTGAACAGATGGCCAACGCTACAGCACTCCATCATTTTTTAATTTTAAGTGGTTAACTCCCATTTTTGAGGATGCTCAGCACACGCCTGCACCGGCTGCCCCGCACTCACCCCTCATCCTGTTGGCAGGTCCTCCCCAGCCGTTCCCCCAGCACAGGATCGCTCTTGCGCTGGCCAAGGTGGGTGCGCAGCCAGTCCTTGCAGATAGGACAGCGGTGGTTGCTGTGGAGAAGGACCCTTGAGGACAGGTGTTGGGTCTCCCTAGGGAGAAGCAAAAATCACCATGAAGTCGGGCACCTCCAGCCCCCCGACACCAAGGAACCGTCCTGAGCAGGATGAAAACCTGGAATTAGCTCTATCGCAAACCCCCCGTGCTTTGCCAAAATGCTGAATGCCCGTTAAAAGTACTCAAAGAAATCAGCACAAAAATTCTCCAGAGCGCCTTTGATTTAGGGGGAAAAAAGCAGAGATTAGTGGTTTAAAAGTAATTAAATGCTGCAATACGCAGCACAGTATCAAGACAGGAAAGAGGTGGGAATAAACAAGGAGATGCAGAATAACCTTGTTTTCTACTCGAATACTACTTTACTCTGAAATTATTTTTATTCAGACCCACCACAGCATCTGTGTATTTTTAAGCAAAAGACAGACCTTTCGTGGCCCATGGGCTGCTCTGCCTCGCTCTGCTCCGGAGTAGCTTCTCCATCACCCCTGGGCACATTGGCAACTTTGGCAGGAGAACTGACACAGACAAAAAAGAGAGATGATGGCCTGAACCCACCTGAATCCATGGCTGAATCCAAGACTAGTGCCCTACAGACCCATTGTTTTTTTCTAAACAGCAAATACTTTGCGTTGCCAAAACCAGCCCAGTGCCACGGTACCTCATGCCAGTGGGGCTGCAGCTCTCCTCGATGCTGAGCACCGAGTAGGTGCGGGATGCGCAGGGCCGGGAGTCCAGCCAGTCCTCGCAGGCACTGCAGCCGGGGCGCGCAGGCTCGGCGTGGAAGGCCGGGGCGTGCAGCCACTCCTCGCAGTGGGGACACACATGGCAACTCGTTGTGTGGCTGCAGAGGAGAGAGACGGGAGAATCAATCCCTTCTGCGGAGCCCAGAGAACACCAAACTCACCTGTAAAGCAGCCATTGCCTCTTCGGCAAATGGCATGTTCATCGTAGAGAGTCACTGAATCATCAAGGTTGGAGAAGACCTCCAAGATCATCAAGTCCAACTGTCAACCCAACCCCACCACAGCCACTAAACCATGCCCCCAAGTGCCACATCCATGTGCTTCTTGAACACCTCCAGTGATGGTGACTCCACCACTGCCTTGGGCAGCCTGGTCCAATGCTTGACGACTCTTTCAGCAAAGACATTTTTCTTTACTGAAGTGAGATCTGTGCGTATAGTCAGAAGAGTGGCACAAGCTTTTAGGCAGAAAAAAAAAGCAAACCTACCAAAAATAGGAATGCCACGGCATGGGCTGCTTCTCCTCATGCGTTATCTTTGGGCGCATCAGTTGATCCCTTCCCTTCATCTCAGGCTTTTGTAAAGGCATAATAGAAAAGCTGAAGACAGAAAGGTGAAAATTAATAGAATAAAAGCAACTTAGCAACATGGAAAGATAGCACTAACCACACAAATATATACTCAAGATGACTACTGTGACGCTGTGCTTGAAAGGAAATACCAAGTTATCGTTAGGGAAAGTTATCATTTATGAGGGGCAGCTTAGGCTCACTTACTGTTTTTTACTGCCATTCTGTCTCTTTTTGACTGCAACCAGAATCCCACAGACCACTGGGGGAATGAAGAAGCAACAAAATGTAACAAATAAACAACAAATTTGGAGTAATTTCAGTGAAATACTGCAGTTTGGTAAAAGGCTGTCAGCAAAATCCTCTGCTCTGGGGCTGCCTGCACCTCCCCAGCAGCTTTCCCTCCTACCAGAACAGTGCAAATCTCTTCTTTCAATGATTGCCAAAGCCTTTTAAAGCAACTTTATCCATTAAAGAGCGACAGAATGTACTGGTTTTGGTTGGATTCTTACGCTGGCTTCTCTGGCTTCCTTCATTTCATCCCCAGTTGATGCAGTATTTTATATTGAGACACAGACAACCCACCCAGTTGCCTGCAATGCTGCTGTGTTACCCAAAAGCAGAGAAACCCCCAAATCCTGACCAGACACTCCCGTACAGGGCGCGGTAAAATGAATAAACCAAACCCACTGACTCCAGGTATTTAGCAGCAAATATAGTTTTGCGTTAGGAAAGTATATTTTAGATTTTAAACTACTTACCAAGGCAAACAGGGATGAGGATAACTGCTAGAGAAGAAAATAATGAAATTGATGTTTAATAATGAAGCCAGCAATGCTGATAACACGGATGTTCCTTAATCTATGCCCATAGAACAATATTATTGAAACCCAGATATCCACAACACTGCCGAGAAAACAAAATGCTATAAACTAATCTTTCATTACTGAGTACAGACATCGTTATGCTTTTCTGGAGCCCCTCACCCCACCTCTGGCCACTGATGGAGTTGAGGTCCTTGGCTCCAGGCTACCCCCACCCTCAGCAATGTCCAAATCCACTGGACAACCCTCACTGGTTCCTACTGGGATGTAGAGCAGAGAGAAAAGGGGCTCAGACCAGGGAATAAACCTGTGTGAACCCCTTAGAAACTGGGAGATGGACCCGCCAAAAGAAATAAAGGCGGCACAGTGAGCAAAACCAACAGCATGTGGAATCACAGGCACCTGCCATGGGTGTAATCACAGCAATTAAAAGGACCCCGAGGCAGAAAGCCCCTCCTGAGCTCTTACCCAGCCAGTACAGCTTTGCTGCTGCCTTCTCTTCCGACGGCTCTGTTTGGTTTGTCACTGCTGTAGTGCTAACTAGAGAGGAAAAAAATAAAGGAAAACCACTCAAAATAATATTTTAGATAATTCCCCATTTATACATAATATATGTAACACTTCAGAACAGGCCGATTAAGCAGCAGTGCTCACCTCTGCATTTGGGAGGAGACCCACTCCAGATGCCATCGACCCTGTTCTTTGTTGTGCAGTGCAGAGTT
Organism: Mesitornis unicolor; assembly: GCF_000695765.1. Taxonomy (NCBI): domain Eukaryota; kingdom Metazoa; phylum Chordata; class Aves; order Mesitornithiformes; family Mesitornithidae; genus Mesitornis; species Mesitornis unicolor. Next base: position 5,552 of record NW_010194745.1, read on the forward strand.
TCGTTCCCCACGAGCTGGAGCCCGGGCTCACACGTGTACGTCACCACTGCATCGTACATGAACTCCTCCGTACCGTTGCCGTCATGCTTCCCACCGGGAATAGCCGGAGGCGGAGGACAATAAATAGCTAGGGGAGAACAAGGGAGGAGCTCGGGAGGTGACACCTGGGGTGCTCTTTCCCACGATGTGAGGAAAATGAGAGGAAAATGCCAGGGCTGCCTGCATACCAGCAGTTGCAGAAGCAGGGGCCAAAACGGGAGCACTGGTGACGGCACACAGTTACTTTTCAATGCCTCCCAGTCCTGCGTGCAGGGAGGCAGTGGCAGCGTGCAGGGACACTGAGGCCACAGGGTTGGTCATTTATGTCACTGTTGCATGCAGAAGGCACCAGCAATGCTCCCAGCTGGTCCCTGCTCCCATCACATCATCACCCAGAGACACTTCCCTGACCTCATTTAGCAAAATCAAGACACGATTTGGCATTTCCGAGTAGGAATACTGGCATTTCCAACCAAGTGCTGGACAGCCTCACTTACGCTGACAAACTGGAAGTGGACTCCAGGCAACTTCAGCTCCCTTTAAGGAACACAAGACGAGCGATACCCCCTTTAATATATATCTGCAGGGGTAAAGGGCACATCCCCAAATCAGTTTGCTGTCACCAACCAAGAACATCTCACCCCAAAGAGATGCCAAGGACGCGACAGGCAGAGCCCCTTGTCCCGGCTCACACACAAGTGACCCTGTCCGGGTGACTGGGATGCAATGGGCAGCTGGCTTCACACTCACCCATGGTTACAAACTACTTCTGCTCTTGCACCAAAGAGAAAATCGCCTGCAAAAATTTTTCCATGTTCAGGATCTGCTGGAATACCACAAGATTTCCCTAAAAGAGAGTAAGATTACCCTTAGGACATGAAAAGGATGGGGGGGGGGGGGAAACCAACAGCCATACTTTTCAGGACAGTACAGCAATGTCAAACCAGGCCTTTAATGGCATTTCATGTTAAACATCACTAAAAAATGCAATCCTAAACCACAAATGAGCCATGGCACTCAGAACTGCAGATACAGCTGTGGGAGAATGCTGGAGGAAATGAAATTACACAGAGACACTCACTCTGACACAGCTCGGGAACCTCTGACCATGTTAAATCGACACGACAAGTGCTGGTCAGGAGCTGACCTGTGGTGTTCTCATAGCCCGGGCGACAAATGTACCTCACTGTGACACCAACAGCATAAAAATTTCGCATTTCATCTTCTTGGGATATTCTGGCGAAACGCACACGTGGTGGGCCAGCACAGCTACCTAGCACCAATGAAGACAACCAAAGTGTTCAGTTACAGAGCAAAAACCCCAATATTTTGCATTCAACAGCGTATAAACATAAATCCAAGGGGTAACGCACAAATGTCCCTAAGAATATGTTTACCACAAGTATTTTTAAGGTGGTGATTGGTGATTCACGTAATTAAAAAATGCTCCTGAGTTTAATAAAAATTGAGGATTTTTTATTAACACAGAAGCACCAGCACATGGCACCAAGGGACTGAGCAGAGTTAGGAAAAAGGGATGGCAAGAGATTCTCTGAGCAGCAACTCAGCCGTGCGTCACTTGGGATGGGGAAATCCTTCAAGCAGCGATTGCTAAAGCAGTGAACATTTTCACAAGCAGGGCGCGTCTTTAAGCAACTCGTTTCAGAGAAAAGGAAATACTTACGGCCACAGAAGTTGGGGAGGTTGGACCACTGGGAGTTAGTAAGGCACTGAATGGTGTCTGACAGCAAGGGGCGTTTGACATAGCCCTCAAGGCACCGGTATGTTACTTTGGAGCCGATGCTGAAGCTTTCCCGATGTTTTGAGTCCTTCGGAGGCTCTGCATGGCTCACACTGGGCAATGGCCCACAGTCATCTGTAGTAAAGAAAAAAAGCAGATTTAGTGGGGCTCCTTGGGCAGTGCACAGCACAAACGGACACCACATATATGAGAGCACGGCACACGGGACCACAAAACACACACACAGCGGAGCCTATGTAGAGCATGAGTACGCACACACAAGCACACACCCACCCGAAGCATGTGTCACTCACATGTGGAGCACATACATGCACACGGAGTACATGTGGAGTACATAGAGCACACACTCCCCTGGAGCACATGGTTCTCACACATGCACGGAGTGTACACATGGGGAGCACGCACACACACACACAGCACGCATGGAGCTCATGGAGCGCACACATGCACAGAGCACATGCATGCACATGGAGCGCACACCCCCCGCAGCACCCCCACCGCCCAGGGTGCCAGGTCTGACCC
>NW_010194746.1:0-9911 GCF_000695765.1 Mesitornis unicolor
AAAGGAAGAGGAGGAAAAAGAAGCAGAGGAGGAGAACAAAGAGATGAAAAAGGAAGAGGAGGAAGAGGAAGAGAAGGAAGAGGAAGAGGAGAAAGAGGAAGAAGAGGAGGAGAACAAAGAGATGGAAAAGGAAGAGGAGGAGGAAGAGAAGGAAGAGGTGGAAGAAAAAAGGAAGAGGAAGAAAAAAGCAGAGGAGGAGAACAAAGAGATGGAAAAGGAAGAGGAGGAGGAAGAGAAGGAAGAGGTGGAAGAAAAAAGGAAGAGGAAGAAAAAAGCAGAGGAGGAGAACAAAGAGATGGAAAAGGAAGAGGAGGAGGAAGAGAAGGAAGAGGTGGAAGAAAAAAGGAAGAGGAAGAAAAAAGCAGAGGAGGAGAACAAAAAGATGGAGAAGGAAGAGGAGGAAGAGGAAGAGAAAGAGAAGGAAGAGATGGAAGAGAAGGAAGAGGAGGAGAACAAAGATGGAAAAGGAAGAGGAGGAGGAGGAAGAGAAAGAGAAGGAAGAAGAAAAGGAGGAAGAGGAAGGAGGAGGAAGCGGAAGGGGAAGAGGAGGATGACAGTGAAGAGGAGGAGGAGAACAAAGAGAAGGAAGAGGTGGAAGCGGTAGAAGAGGAGGAAGAGGAAAAGGAAGAGGAGGAAAAGGAAGCAGAGGAAGAGAACAAAGAGATGGAGAAGGAAGAGGAGGAAGAGAAGGAGGAAGAGGAGGAGAAAGAGGAAGAGGAGGAGAAAGGAAGAGGAGGAGAAAGGAAGAGGAGGAGAAAGGAAGAGGAGGAGAAAGGAAGAGGAGGAGGAAGGCAGGAGAACAAAGAGATGGAAATGGAAGAGGAAGAGGAGGAAGAGGAGGAAGAGGAGAAAAAGAAAGAGAAGGAAGAGAAAGAGGAGGAAGAGGAAGAGAAGGAAGAAGAAGAGAAGGAAGAGGAGGAAGAGGAAGAAGAGGAGGAGAACAAAGAGATGGAAAAGGAAGAGGAGGAGGAGGAAGAGAAGAAAGAGGAAGAGAAGGAAGAGGAAGAGGAAGAAGAGGAAGAGAAAGAAGAGGAAGAGGAAGAAGAGGAAGAGGAAGAAGAGGAAGAGAAAGAAGAGGAAGAGAAAGAAGAGGAAGAGAAAGAAGAGGAAGAGAAGGATGACAACAAAGAAGAGGAGGAGGATGAAGAGGAGGAGGAGGAAGAAGAAGATACAAAGAAAGAGAAAGAGAAGGAAGAGGAAGAGAAGGAAGAGGACAATTTCTCCCCATCCCCAGACTGCCCCGCACCCAAATCCCCAGCGCTGCTGCGGCTGCTTCCAAGCACCCTCCCAGCACCCCCCAAACGAGGGGTTCAGCGCCAGCACTGATGAACTCCCGAGATCTGAACGAAGCAGCAGCAAACCCTCACTTCACCGCTGCGAAACCATCACAGCATCCCCTCCCAAGGCAGTGGGGGGCATTGGCCTTCAGCCTCCCGAAATATTTACTGTTTTCCCTGCCAATTCAAGTGACGGGGTAGGAAGAGCAGCACTGGGCGTCTGTCACCCAACTCACCGGCCCGGCTGGTTTTGGCACCTGCGGAGACGGGCGAGGAGCTGTTACTGGTGTCCCCGGCCAGCGAGGTCCGGCTGGAGTGGAAGGTCGGGCGCTTCAGCTTGCTGCCAGCCGAGGGGGTCACCTTGGGGGGGGAAGCACAGGCACAGCAGCTTTTAGGCATCAGCCGGACCAATAACGGGCCAAAATCACATCCGAGATCAGCGCCTCGGCTCAAGGAGGCCGATATTGAATTAAAATCCATCTTAAGGGTCAAGGAGGACACGGGCAGTGGGGGGGTAAAAAAGAAAAAGGCCTGAAAATTTGGAAGCCAACGGTCATTTGCGCGCTGCAGGCTGATACACGGCTCTTTCAAAGCGTTTGGGGAAAAAAATATATATATAAAAGCAAAGCTGCTCTTCATCTGGAGGATGGCAGCATCGCCTGGGTTCAAAAGCTCCAGAAAGAGAAGGTGAAATTTGGCAAAACCAGGCGTTTCACAGCCCAGGGCCGTTTTGGAAGCTCAAACACAAGGCAGAGACTCAAAATCCACGTCCTGCTGCCGGGAGGTGCTGAGCAAATCGGCTTCGGCCGCATCCTGAAACGGTGCCGTCCCCGACCCTTTAAGATGTCCCAAACGCAGACGGGGTTGGGAGGAAGCAGAGGGGAAGGCGCTGGGCAGCACAGGGCGCCCACAGGGTCCTGGTAGGTTAAAGGAACCCACAGGGTCCTGGCAGGGTAAAGGAACCCACAGGGTCCTGGTAGTTTAAAGGAACCCACAGGGTCCTGGCAGGGTAAAGGTGCCCAGAGGATCCTGGTAGGTTAAAGGAACCCACAGAGTCCTGGCAGGGTAAAGGAACCCACAGGGTCCTGGTAGTTTAAAGGAACCCACAGGGTCCTGGCAGGGTAAAGGTGCCCAGAGGGTCCTGGCAGGGTAAAGGCGTCCACCTTGGGTGCAGCTCCAGTTTCCAGGCATGAGCAAAGTGCTGGGTTCAGGGCAGCATCAGGGCAGGGATGGCTCCAGCCCTGCTGCATCCCCCCAATAAATGTACATTAATTCCAGAAAGCAACTCCCAATGAGCTCTAAAGCAGCAGCTGGAGAGGTCACCCTCCATCTCCTGTGATTTTGTGATTTTTTGGGGAAATAGGAATGTGGAAATGAGATGAAACTGGAGCTGCAGCAGGGGAGAGGGGCATGGGGCTCCCTTCTGGGCACCGGGTGAATTAAGATCCAGTAACGGGTGATTGTGAAGGCACCGCTTTCATCATCAGAGATTTTGATTCTGGTCCGTGATCCTATTTCACAAACAGGTTAAAACAGCAGCAAGCAGGCGATTTAGGGTGATCAGGGAAGGGCTCTCGACCTTCGGGTGATTTAAAATACTAAAACAATTCATCTTCCACGTGAAAGCGGCGCCGAGCAGACGCCGGGATCCTGCCCGCGCATGGCACCGCCGCGTGAATCACCAAAATCTGCCCGGGATTTCTCCTCGCTGATTCACAGGGGAGTTCACGAGGAGGCCGAAACTTTTGGGAAATCCAAGTTTCAGCCCGAATTCGTCCTCCTGGCAGCACCGAGCCGTGCCGGCCACACCAAGGCGCTAAAGACGGTGATGGATACAGACAAGCGCTTCATCCGAATGAAGGCGATGTGGTTACCGTGCATGCGCTGTAGCTGCTTTTCAGGTCTCAACTCGGCTGCTGGGTTCCAATATTTGAAAGGCAACCAAAACACGGCCGCTTTTCGATGTTTAAAAGCCATTAAAGCTTGGGAAATGTATCTATTTTTTTAAACGCGAGAGGAGAAATGCACCTCTCTTGGTTTGAAAGCAGGTTTGAATCGCAAGCCACTGGGCTTGACTCTAAAGTTGATGTTTTATTGAAGCCGAGTTGGAAAGCCATGAAAAACGCCACCGGTCGGCGCGTTAGCGGTGCTGACAAGCGCTGCTCTATCACAAAGAAAGCGTTAGAACAGGCAGGACGTCTCCATGCCGGGGGCACTGGGGCCTTCGGCGGCTGCCGGGCCCATACTCTACCTCGGCGCTCGGGAGCTGGAGGTCGGAATAATCGAATCCCCTCAGGGGGGTGCCCGCTTTACTGTTTATCAACCAGGGTTTGTCATAACATCGGGAGAAGTGGTGTGGAGTCTGTGAAATGGAAAATCCAAGGAAGGGGGGGGGAAGAGGTGGGAGTGAGTGAAATGAAAAAAAAATGAAAAAAAGGAACAGAAAAGTAGCTGGAATGGGGGGAAAAACGGCAGTAAAATGAACTGAGAACCAAACAGGAAATACATCAATTGAAATAAAGGGAAAAAACCCAAACGGATGATGAAATTAAATGTGTATGGGCAGAGGATGTGGTGGGAGAGGAGAGATGATGGGTGATGGACGGACACCACGGCTGCAGCGCCTGGGGACCAGGACCAGGGATCTGTTCTGCACCTTTCCACCCACCCATCCCACGTGGACAGCGGGGTCCTCCTGCAGACACCAACATCATCTAGAGGTGACAACAGCCACCAAATCCTGCAGACACCAACATCTTCTAGAGGTGACAACAGCCACCAAAGCCCCCATCCCCAACTTTCCTCCTCCTGCTGCTCTGGCTGGGCTGTGGTTCCTGAAGAAGAGGAAGAGGAAGAAGAGGAGGAAGAGGAATAGGAGGGCTTCCCGTGTGATCCCACCTTGGCTCCGCTGGCCGGCGTTGCGGGAGAGGAGGGCATGGAAGCACAGCTGTGGTTGCTCTGGCTGGCGCTGGAGCTGGAGCGTGTTGGGGAGGCCGCCCGTGACGATGGTTTCGACCTTCGGCCTCGCGACCGGAACGGCGTCATCCCCTGCGAGGCCCCCTCCGGCAAAATGAACTTCTCCCGCAGCTCCAGGTTGGTCCGTCCTCGCGCTGGGGGGGATAAAGGAGCAGGGAGCTGAGGTTTGGATGAACCCAACACCATCCCCGGGGTCAGCATCCTCGCGATGGCCCCAGATCCCAGCTCCCGAGGGTGAGCGGGTGGCAGCGATGTGGTCCCAGCTCCATGGCTCTGCCCTCACCACCTCCCACCACGCATCAGCCCCTAGAAATTGTCCCATTGAAAGCTGCCCGAGCCCCATGAATCCAAACTGGATGCTCTCTTATTCCTCAGTAAAACAACCCCAATGGTCTTTAAACACAGTGTGTTAAGAGTGACGCAGATCATCTTTAAAGTGGCTTAAAAATAATGAGAGCAGCTTTGAAGGGTTGAGATTCTGCTCTGGGCAGCTCCTCACCGAATTTCGTATAAACCCCAGGTACCACCTCACCTCTGCAAGGATCGTTCTTCACTAAGAACTCATCCAGGGCCATCCATCCTCCTCCGACGCGCACCATGACGGTGCTGCGCAGGATCCGCACCAGCCGCAGCTGCTGGGAGTCACCGAACTGCGGAGACAAGAACGGGATCAGGGATGGGGACACAACCGGGGACACTCGGCTCCTTCCTACACCAGGATGCACCGGGCAAAGCTACTGGAAACGGCCAATTTATTGATCTATTGAATATTTCAAGGCTTCTCCAGTTGGGTTCTTCTGGAGTAAGCACAGGCTCGTACCAATACACAGGGTTTTTTGTTGCTGCGTGGTTTTGAGATGATACAACTATTAAAATCCTTTAGTTTTAAAGCCGCAATGAGGGAATTTTTTAGCGCAGCAAATGATAACTTGGAATTTGCTCTTTGGATGGGTTTTCTCAGCCAGAATCGTAGTTTTTCCTTTTACCACAAAGGAAATAGAGGCTGGGGATGCAATCGACCCTCCTGGTGCAGCCCACGCGGAACAGAGCCGGTGAAGCAGCAATGCAAGCAGCGCCGAGCCCAAAACCTCTTCCTATCAAATCTGAAGTCCAGGGATTTCACCGGGCCTCAGACTTGACCCCCACCAAGCCAGGAAGCCCCCGCCGCAGCCATCGCCCCGCGAGGACGTTTGGGTGAGCGCGGTGATGGGAATCCGGGCAGGAATCCCGCGGCGATGACTGATTAGTGATCGCAATGGTCAGTAGTGATTTGAAACACCCGCGAGGACCAAACGAGCGCACCCCTGAACTGGAAGCATGGGCCTGGTTTTCCAAGCTCCCTAAATCTCCTGGATTAGGAGATCGCTCGGCAGAGCCGGTGCAGGACATTGGGAGCTTGGTTTGGATGTAGCGGCTCCGCATCTCGGTCTGCAGAGCCCCTGTGTGATGAGAAATAGGGGAACCAGGCTTGGAAAGCAAAAGCATCTTCAAAAGGATTTAAAAAAAGGATTTAAAAAAGCAGTGATGTTTTCCCTGAGTGGATAAGAATGGAAAAATGAAGAGATTTGAATGAAAACGGAGTACGAAGCCACACTGCGATCCATGGGTCATGGCGGGCACGGGGGTAGGGGGCAGCAGCATCTCCCACCCTGGCCCTGGAGGGGTCTCTTTCCTCCTCATCCCCAAAATGCATTCACCCCAGTGTGGTGGAGGAAGGAGAAGGGCACAGGAGCTGCCTTCCCTCCCTCCAGGCTCTACATACGGGCGAGTTCTGCACCAGGGAAAACCAGGGCCACGTTAATTCTCATTGCCGCTGCCGCATTGACATCAATTTTTTAGTCGCCGTTGAAAATATTCCTGCAGTCACTCCCTAAATTAAAGCCAGGGCTCTCCTGGATCCGTCCACTTTGGACATCCAAGTTTGTTTCTTTTTTGGGCACGTTTTTGGTAGGGTACCATCATTTTGCATGGAAAAAATAGGTTTTTCTGGTCAAGTGCGGGCATCACAAGAAGATGTGATGCTCCAATCCCATTCCAAAAAGAGCTCTGTCCCCAAAACCGGCCAGCACTCACACACACGGCACAGCTCATCCCGGGTCACACCAGGAATGGGGACACATGCGGGTTTGGGGAGCCTTGCTCCGGTTAGGGGTTACTCAGAGGTGTAGGAGTTACTCAGTGGTGTAGCAGGGATGGATGAGGGTTTAGTTACTGGTACCTACGGGATTAAAGGGATGGACTCCACGTTCTCATTCCATGGTGATTGCGATCCGAACCCTCCAGAGCCTGGTACAGCCCTGGCACAAGCAGTTGTACCCCAGGATTTCACCCCAAAACACAGTCTGGGGCATGAGCCCACCAGTATCCCAGTGCTCCACCACAGGGTGCTGTGGTTTGCCACTGGTTACCATCAACACCCCCAATGTACCCAAGAAAGGAGCCACAGAGAGAAAAATCTCTCAATTTCTGTTAAATTCTGCTTTTTCCATTGAATTTCCTGCCCCATTTTTGGTCTTCTTTATTTTTCCGGGTGGCCCCCTCAAGCTCAAGCACGGCTCCGTACCAGGCTCTGCTCCCAGATCACATCCTCCCACAGCACCGAAGGACAGAGCAGCACCACAGACACACAAAGCTACGGTTGTTAAATCAAAATAGGAGGTGAGAGACAGCACCATCGCAAGGCAAACTGTACCTGGTTGCCGAGGAAGAACTACGGAGGGAGAGGAGGTGTGGAGGGGATTTGGGGGGGGGGAGAAGGAAAGTTGAGAGGAAGAGGAGGGGAAAGAAAAACAAGAAAAACATCGATGGGATTAACGGTGCAATCATCACGACAACTGTTAACTGCAGGTAGTTAGAAATTCGAGGGGGGTTCTGCTATTTGGGTGTAAGGCAGAAGTTTGGGGAGCCTGGAGCTGGGGGCAATTCGGCTCCTCCCGACCGAAGCATCAGCCCCAAAAAGCAGCGGGGGCGGGAAAGCGGCAGCTGTGCCGGGTTCGCCCCGGCGAAGGGTTCGAAACGTAAACAGGGAGCGCGTTACAAAGAGATTCTTTTAAGGAAATTATTCTCCCTTTTTTCGGGAGCCAGCTAAGGAAAACACAGCCGTAAGGGTACACTCATCCGCGAGGAAAACTTCAAGGGCGGCCGCGGGCGCAGTGAATGCGGCGTTTGACGGGGCCGGCCTCAGAACAGGGCCACTTTTATGCTCTCCCGATTCGGGGAACGCCCCGGGGCCGAGGCCGGCGCTGGGCAAACACGGCCCAGTCACCTCCACTGGGAGCCAAGAGCTCCCCCCAGGGGGGTCCCCCACACCATGGGCACCCATGGGTGATCGCCCCCACCCCGGGTGGGAAGGGGAGCGGGGTTGGTGGCGCCGGGGCGGCGTTTGGCCTTACCCGGTATTTGTTCTCGCCGATCTGCTCCACTTGGAACCTCTTGGCACATTTGCACTGGGCCACTTGCCTGGTGACCTGCAACACCATAGGAGAGGTCAGAGACCAGGATTTTGGGAGTTTCCCTCCAATACAACGCACTGCTTGAAGAACACACCCCCCGATGGAGCCTTTTCTTCAAAACCACTGCAGGTACTGGTGGTACCAGCCAATTATTTTAGCTCAACGTCCCCCAAATCCTTCTTATTTCTCCTTTTTGTCTTCCCCAGTGCCAACCCGCAGCCTGAACCACCCCAAAACCTCCTCTTCGGGTGCTTTACCTCATCTTCGATCTTGTCGGCATCGGTGGTGGGGCGGTAGGCGTCCTTGTTGGGATGGAGAGCAGCCACAAACTCATAGTAATCGATGTAGCCGTCCCCATCACGGTCAAAGATGTCAGCCACCGCCGTCATCTCCAGCTTTGTGGTGGGGAATTCTGGAAGGAGAGAGAAATGAGCACTGGATGCAGTGATATTGGAGCCAGGGATGTTGGAGCATGGTTCATGAGCGAGGGACAAGCTCTGGTCACACTGAGGTGGTCATTTTTTTGGGCTTGTTTTAGGCAGGGACTTACTAGAGGCCAAGATGCCATCGATGAACTCCTGCCGGGTGATTTTCCCGTCCTGGTCCTTGTCGATGCGCCGGAAGAAGTCCATGACGCGGGATTTCTTGTGGTTCATCCAGCGCATATACTTCTTCCGCCAGACGTCGAAGTCGAAGTTTGCAAACTCCTTCAACTGGAAGGAAACCCATGAGAAGTCAACGGGGGAAATCCTTGATGGAGCAGCACCCTAAAACCTCGACCTCCAGGTGAGCTCCCACCGCCCTGCCCTCCCGGGAAGGTTTCTCTGGGTTAATCCATGAAGCCCCGTTAAGGAGGAGGTCGCTCAAATGGACTTTCCAGAACAGGACACAGGCGACAGCCGCCACACGGACCGCGCATCACAGAGCCACGGGATGCGGCGTCTCCCGCGCTGGCGCACGTACACACAGGCAGAGAAACCGGCTACTGGCACACAGACACACACATCTTCACCCGGGAATCTGCCTAAAAGCTTTGCTGGGGAGGAATACCCCTTGCTGGTGTAATTTTGGGCACGCATCTTCCCTCTCCCTGTCCGTCCACGCAGCCGAGAGGGGATTTCTGGCTTCTTTTTTAGGTAGGACAGCGGTCGGGGCACATCTCAGCTCTGCAAACCCTGGCGTTCAGCCTCTGATGAGCCACCAACGAGCCACTCACCCTCCAATTTAAACATTTTATCCCCCCCCAGAAAGGATCCCCATGACCCCGCCAGCTAAAGCAGCTCACAGCAAGGTAAAGCAGCAATTTTTAGCGCTTTTGGGTTTGTTTCTTTTTTCCCTTAAACGTTATTGGAGGTAAAAGCAACGAAGTAAAAACATGAATACATAGAAACTGAACTGACCTACAGCAAAAGCAACAAAAAACAAAAACACTCACTTCTGGGCATAGCTGCTTTGTTAAGCATAAATAAAAACAAAAAGGACATTAGATGTTTGGAAAAGATAGAGACAGTAATTGTTAAACTAACGACTAGGAGTAAAGCAGGCCTGGCTGCCATTCCCTCTACAGACACTGACTGCAGGGGCACAGAGCAGTTCATTAACGTGCAGTTAATTACAGAAGGTAGCTTTCAACCTGAATTAATTATTTTAGGAGTATTTTTTTGGGTCTTTTCAGAATGGCAGCAGTAAACGCCTGCAAGAGCTGGGCAATTTAAGAGGTGACACTGATTTAAAGCATTTCTTGCACCTCTCTGGTAAAATACCCCCGGTGTCGGTGCCTGCTGTGGCCGTTACCTCCTCCAGCCGGTCCAGGGCATCGTTCAGCTTGCGCTGCCGCTCCAGCGCCAGCAGCCAGACCTGCTGCCAGCGCGCCGAGAGCTGGTTGATGCGGGGGTTCTTGGTTTCCGACTGGGAGATGATGGGCATGCTGGGGGGGGTGGCTTGGCTCAAGGATTTCCCTGGAAAACGGGAGGAAAGGAACGGTTGGAGGTGGGTCAGCAGGTCTGGGCGGCTCAGGAAAGAGCAGCTGTGAAATGCATTTTAATTTTCAAGCAGAAAATCAGGTAGGAGGACAGGGTGATGACCCAACCTCTCCCCTCAAGTGCTGCCTTTTCACTGGGGAATTCACATTGGACCCTGACTTCATGAAACAACCTAAAAAAGACCCCAAAACCTCATCACAAAGCAACCACAGAAAGAGAAGAGC
>NW_010194746.1:9942-15098 GCF_000695765.1 Mesitornis unicolor
CATCAGCTTCACCCCACCCCAGGCATCTTTGGCAAAAGCCACCTGGATTTTCCCCTCATGACAAGTTTCCGCCGCCTTCCTTGTGGCTGTCAGTGCAGGATGCCTCGTTAATTGGTAATCAAGGTTAATTGGTTTCCTATGTGTTTCATTTCCTCCCCTCATAGCGCATTTCAACGTACGGTTGCTGCGGGATTTCTCGCTGAACGGCCCATGGGGGGGCTCGGTCGCTTTCCTCTTGTACGTCTTGGTGACCCGGTCCACGTCTGGCTGCTTCCGCGTCATCTCCTCCATGAAGGACTGCCCAGACACAGAAGGGACAAGAAAACCTTGGTGGATTCGAGCTGGTTTTGGGTTCCTGTTGCTCCAGCTCCTCGCTGGGACATGCCAAGCCCACAGAGGAGATGGGAGGGTGGTGGTGGGGGATTGTGGTCAAACCCAACCTACAAATGCTGGAGTTTGTCCCCTGGGCTGGCTTTGCTCCCAGGTGACAGCTCAGGGACTTCCAAGAGAAGGCAATGCCTCCATAGAGGGGGACCTAAAAACCCCACCTTGCCCCTCTGCCGTGTTGGGACTGGACTCACCTGGTGCTCGGCGATGAGGCCCTTGACCTGATCGATGTTCTGTGGCGTGGGCTCCTGGTCCCGCTGGATCAGGGTCGTCTCAGCCCACTGGATCCAAGCCAGGAGCTCTTCCAGGAGCTCCGCATTGGCCACCAGCTCGGAGAGCGCAGACTCCAACCTCTGCTGGTGCTGCTTCGCCCACGTGAGGACCTGTGGAGACGCAGGAGAGGACCAAGGTGGGAAACCGGGAGCAGGAGCCACCAACGTGTGGTCATCCCTGATGGTGGCGGCCACCACCGCCTCTCGTCACCAGCCCGGGACAAAGCCTCACCTCCTCGAAGCGGGCGCGGATGATGGTGATCCAGTGCTTGATGGTGGTGATGCAGTCGGGATGGCAGGCGGCCAGGATGAGCTCCCCCATGCCCACCGCCGCGTTCACGTCCACCCTCTTCTCCTCCACTTTCTTCATGAACTCCTGGCAAATGAAGGCCCGAATGAATTCATTGGGGATATTTTCCCCCAGAAATTCGGCCCCAGGGTCGCGTTTCGGAGCCCCCCCCGCTACCTTGTGGGTGTCAATGAGGGACTGCAAGGCCTCGGCGTCATCGGGAAGCGCTCCCCGAAACCGCAGGGACTGCTCTGCCTCCGAGAGCCACTCCAGCAGCAAGTGCACGGCCGTCCTGAACTCCTCTGCCTGCGGGGACAAAACCAGGGGCGTTAACCCTGCTCCTCCTGAAAACGGCCGCTCGATTCACTGCTGAGAGCTGGAGGGACAAAGGGCTGAAAGAGACCTTAAAAACCAATTGAAGAGGGGGAAAGAAGCCCTGTCTGTTGGCCTGGGTTTGTGCAGCACCAGTAGATGGGTCCTGTGACCGAGTATCTCCCTGCCCTTGGCATCAGCTGCGCTGAAGAAATGAATGATTTTAAACCAGGGACAACTCCCCATGCTCTGACCAATTTGGCACCTGGGGAGTTTATTCTTGACAGAAAAACTACTCAAAAGCCTTGGATCTTTTCCTTTTAGCTGCAACCTAGGTCTGTCTCTTGTGCTGGACATGAGGAAACGCCAGCCTGGATGGTCTCTGATCACCGCTCTGCTCCTGCTGTGCACATCGGTGAGATCTTTACATCCTCCCTTTTCAAATCAGTCTTTATTGGCTTTTCTTTGGGGAAAATATAAGTAAATCACTGACATCAACCCACTGGTCTCACTGGTAACTGCTGCTGGGGCGTCCTGCTCAGCCCAGAGATCAGTCTTTGCCCAAAACCTCTCCTCTGAGGTTTATGTGGACCTTCTGGAGCCCAGCAAAGCTCCCCCAGACCCGTTTCCACCCGCAGCCTTCTGCTCACCTGCTTCAAGGCCTGCTCCAGGCGGGTCTGCTTGGACACGGACAGCTTGCACACCGTGTCCCACCGGTTACTGAGCTCCTGCAGCTGCACCTTCACCCAGGTGGTGTCGTCCCGGCTGTTCTCAATGAGCTCCCGTCCGGAGCGTTTCAGCACCTGCACCGTCCCCGTGCGCTTCCCCAGCTCCTTCTGGAAGACCTGGGTGGAGAAAGGGCAACGCTGAGCGGGGCCGGTCAGTCCCAATGGGATGTTTAACGTGGGGAATAAAACAGGGTCACATCTGAAATAGTCTGGGGTGTTTTGCACCCACAGCAGGGATCCACCATAACCTGGGGTGATGGGAGGGCAGGAGCCCTGGCTTTCCATGCTGGCAGGAGCTGTGGTGGCCTGGGGCAGGCAAGCTCTAGCCCAGAAGCAGGAAAACTCTAGCTCAGGAGCTCAGGCTGAGACACAGCAGCTGCCTTGAGCAGGAGCCCAAGCCCTGTCCAGGGATTTCAACACAAAAAATTATCCTATAACAAAGCTGGTGAGGGGCTTTTTACAAGGGCAGGGAGCAATAGAATGAGGGGAATGGTTTTAAACTGGAAGAGGGGAGATTTAGACTGGATGTTGGGAGGAAATTCTTTACTATGAGGTCAGTGAGGCCCTGGCCCAGGTTGCCCAGAGAAGCTGTGGGCGGCCCCTCCCTGGAGGTGTTCAAGGCCAGGTTGGACGGGGCTTTGGGCAACCTCGGCTGGTGGAGGTGTCCCTGCTCATGGTGGGGTTGGACTGGATGAGCTTTAAGGTCCCTTCCAACCCAAAGCATTCTGTGATTCTATGATAAATTCAGCCACCTTTCCAAAACCAAACCTCCACCAGCTCTGACTGATAGCGTTGCAGAAGAACAGAGCTCCAGCTCCTGTAACCTTCCCAGCAACTCAAAAGTTTCTTCCCACTTGTTCGCCTATTTTTTGCCCTCTTTGTCCACCACAGCAGTGAGACACAGCTATGCAGCAAAGCACCAACTCTGGCTCCTCCGTTCTTTGGAGGACAAAACCACACTCACGCATGGAGAGGAGCTGGCAAAGGCTCTCTCACCTTGTGAGCATCCATCAGGTTCATGACCAGATCCAGGTCCCCATGGACGGGCTGGTCCTCAGCCAACTGGGGCTCCACCTTGTAGAGCCAGTCCACCAAGGCCTGCAGTGCATCCATGAACTGGCCAGAGAACAAGAGGGCTTCTTCCAGCTTGTGCTGCCTGAAATCAAACATCCCCATCAACTTCCATAAGTAAAATCACCTCCTTTTGTCACATCCCAGTGACCTCCAAGCACCCCATGGCATCGCCTCCCTCCTCTGCTCTCCACCCCGATGATCCTCAGCAAACGAGTGCCGTTGGTACAGCACTGGGGCTGGACTCACCTCTCCACAGATTTGCCGCACACCGTGTCCCACTTATCCCGCACTTCTCCCAGTAAATTGTCCAGCTTTTGAGTGTCATCTGCGAGCAAGGCTTTTTCCTTGAGGGCTCTGCCCGTCCTGATGGTGGTGTCATAGACGGGCTGCTTCCCCCCCAGCGTCTTCTGAAACTCCTGGGGACCGGAGAGAGAACAAAACCGCTTCAGAAAGCTTAGCTTTGGGTTTCTGAGGACACACGGTGCTCGTGGAGATCCCCAGCTGAGTATTTTCCATGGCAGCCATAGGCATGGACATGCCTTGTCCCTGTCCTGATGGCAGAGGAGATGTTCCCCTGCTCCCCATCCCCACAAAGCCCCTTTCCACCCAGCGTCCAGTGCCAGCCTGGCTTTGGCAAAGCTCTACCTTGTGTTTGGAGAGCTGGAGCTTGATTTTGTCGGGATCATTGGAAATCTCCAGCTCCGAATCCAGGTGATTCTCTGCGTCCTCCAGCCAATCAATCAGTTTCTTCCAAGCCTCATGGAACTGTGAAGAAACAGGAGCAAGCCTGAAACTGAGCACTGGTGTTGGTGTCCCCAGTCCCTTTCTGGTCTCGGGACCCCCTGCCCCCCAAAGCTGACCATACCCCAGGGCCTGTCGTACCCTCCCCATGTTTCTCACCTGCTTGGCTCGCTTCCTGGCATCATCAAGAGCCCGTCCCCGCTCCACCGAGCGCTGGACCACCTTCTCCCAGCGAGACTGGACACTGACCAGCAGGTTCTTGATCAACACCACATCCTGCTTTTGGCTGAGGAACTTCAGCTGGTTCCCAGTTTGATCCAGCTCGATGATCCGATCCCGGTGAGCGTTCACCTCATTGGCGAACACCTATGAGAGGCAAAGACTTATCTATCTTATCTCCTCTTATCTGTAAGGGCAGCTGGAGCAGCCCACGGGTGCGGGGAAGATGAGGCCACCCTTGCTCCCTCCCTCCATCCCGGGGAGCCGTTGGGTGCTCATGGTGCCGGTACCTTGTGCTCATCGATTTGAGCCATCACAGCGTTGAGGATCAGGCTGGCCGGGGGCGCGATGTTCAGGCTCTGCTCGGCCAGTGTCAGCCAGTTGATGAAGTCCTGGAGGGAGTTTTGGAAGTCCGTGGCCAGGGCCAGCGCCTCCTCCAGCTTCGCCTGCGGCAGCGGGGAGGGAGAAAAGGAGGAGGAAGGGAAGAAAAACACAACACGCAGGGTGAGAGCTCACGATCCGCGGCTTCGCACACAGAGGCGGCCTTTGTGTCGCTGCCGAAATGTCCCGCTAACAGGAACCTCATCGCCACGGCCCGGAAACGCGTCTTGTTTAGGAAGGGGAGGGGGTTTGGGTAAAGGCCGCCGCTTTCTTTCCAAACAAGAATGGCCCCCGAAAGGGGAGACCTTCACGGGCACAGCAGCAGCTGCGAACCCACGGCTTCCCGGGAGAGGGACGGCCATGGGCAGGGTGGCTGGGGAAAGGAGGTGGAGATTTCGATGGCAGCAGCTGCAGCACCGCAAATTTATTCTGGGCCGAGGCCACCGCGTCCCTCGTTTTATCTCATCCCCGGCCAAAAGCCTAGGATGGAGTCGGCTCGGAGGAGGATTTGGCCTGCAGAGGACCAACAAAGCCTGCCTTTCAGAGCCGCGGGAGGCGTCTGCCCACCGCTCCTCCAAATTAACCCAAAACACAATTTTACTCTCGTTTTCTGCGCCATTTAACCAACCCTGACGACTGTCTAGAAAATAAATAACAGCTCGGCGTTCACACAGCACCATCCGAAAGACAAACCTGACCCATGCAACCACGACAGGGGTTGTCTAAAAAACCCCAGCCCCGACCGGCTCCGTC
>NW_010194746.1:15143-16005 GCF_000695765.1 Mesitornis unicolor
GGGACGCCAACGCTACCTTTCTCTCCTCCATCTTGGTGCTGACCAGGCACCATTTCTGCTCCAGCAGCGCCACGCTCTGCTCCGTCTTGGAGCCGGAGCCGGAGTCGTCGCGGGTCAAAAATCAGTCGCCCCTTGGCCAGCAGTTGGCTGTAGACATCCTCCTTGGCTTTGAGTTGGCTGTAGAGCTCCTGCAAGAGAGGGAACACCACGGCCTTAGAAAAAAGGAAGGTTTGGGTTCAGGGCTCTGCAGGGTGATAAGAAAATTGGGTTCGGGGCAGGCAGCGAAGTGACAGCAGGGTTGTCACTTTGAGCAGAGAAAGGCGGTTAAAGCAGAATTGTCTGTAGGAAGAGACCTGAAAAGCGTTCTTCTTCCCATCAGATACAGAAGGGAGAAGTTCTGATGCTGGCACATTTGACAGACAAGAGCTTGCTGAACAAAAAGCATTAAAAATGTCTCCTGAGAAATTACCATGTGGGCATTGAGCTGTTCCCGGGCAGTTTCTGGCAGACCTCCTGTGGGTTTCGATGCCGACAATTGGCTCTCCATCCTCGTTAGCCACAGGAGGAAGTCTTCAATCTCACCATGGAAACCCTGGGCCTGTTGGGGAACACAAAATCACCCTGGATCAGATGACATCAGCCACCACTGATGTGGTTAACGCTGCATTCGCTTCAAAACCAGACCGAGAGGCAGAGCTGGATGCACCAGCGCATTTTGGGGGGTTATGGATGGCACATCCTGAACCATGCGGTCCTTGCCACGCTCCTGGGCAGGCACAGAACCACTCCAGGACCGAGTTCACAGAATCACAGAACATGAGGAGTTGGAAGGGACCTGGAAAGCTCCCCCAGTGCAACCCCT
>NW_010194746.1:16292-35221 GCF_000695765.1 Mesitornis unicolor
TAAGAATCTCTTATATTATCCTGTCTATCAGGTTCCCCCCTCAGCCGCTCCTCATCAGGAGATGCTTCACTCCCTCCATCATCTTTGTGCCCCTGCTGGACTCTTCCAAGCAGTTCCTGTCATCCCCAAGCCTGTAGCGTCCATGGGGTTAAATGAAATATTGCATTAAACATCCCAGTGTCTCCCTATCTCCATCCCCACTGGAAGCAAAGCGGGAAGCAGACCCTCGGCAGCAACCCAGGGACCCCCGAGGCATCTCCCTGACCTGCTGCAGTGTGGACTGCAGCTGCTGCTCCCTCTCCTCCGTCTTCTGCAGCACCGATTCCCAGCACGAGTTCAGCTTCTCCAGGCGGTTTCGCAGGCTGCTGGCGTCGTCCCCGGCGCTGGACTCCAGCAACTCATTGCCCGCCTTGTTCACCGTCTCCACAGTCGCTTGGTGGGCCAGGACATCGTTCTTCAGCACCTACACAGGATGGGGGTGGGCAAACGTTGGATACTTCTCCAAATTACCACCTTATTCATTCCTGCACGCTCTCATGAACTCAAATCAACTCAAAACCTTCATGAGAAAGGAAATCCCACAATGGGATTAGACCAAAAATGGCCCTGGAGCGCGAGTACTCACGTGGTGCTTGGCGAGTTCGACCTCGATGACTTTTGGGTCCCCGTTGATGGGTTTTTGGGCGTCGAGCAGCTCCTCGGTGTGGGTCAGCCAGGCCATCAGCTCGGCCAACGCGTGCTGGAACTGCCCGAGGGCCAGGAGAGCGGCTTCCAGCTTGTGCTGGGCACGGACGGGGACGGAAAAGGAGAGTTTAAGTTGGGAAGGAGGGGAAACATCCCAGTGACCTTCAACCTCGCACCCGCGAGAGCCCAGCTCTTCTCTCTACCTGTCTGTACGCGATTTTCTCGCCCAAATTCTCCCAGAGATGTTTCAGCTCTGTCAGTGGTTCCTTTATGATGTCTCGGTCTGTCTCATCCGTGGCTTTTTTTAGCATCAGTTCACCTTGGTGATTAAGCTTTTCCATCTCAATCTGCTGCTGGTAAACCTCCATTTTAAACTCCTGCCAAAACAAGCAGGACAAAAACCAGAACAAAATGAATCACCGGAGCAAGGCAAAGCGAGCACCGCAGAACCGGCCCCGTCCCAGCCGTGTACCTTCATCTCGTTCATCTGCTCCTTAACCGTGTTGAGGTCGGTGCCCACAGGAGACATGTTGCAGAGCTTGATGACGGCGTTGTCCAACCAGTCAAACATGGCCTGGAAGGAGCACGGACACCGTTAGTGAAGGGAAAGGCAAAGCGTGGTCCCCTGCAGCTGCCTGGGGACATGAGGCTGGTGCCTCCATCACCCCAAAACTGCTGCTACGGGCAGAAATTAAGAGATTTGGGAAGACAAACGCAGTCTGCTCGTCCTTGGAGCTGGTTGTTGAGCTCAGGCTCTTACAGCGCCCACAAACACCCACTCAGGAGACACCTCCCTGCTTCGCACCACCGCAAATCCCAGTACGGCTCCAGTGGGAGGACTCGCAGTGGCGTTCCCAAGGTCTGCCCACCCCACAGCAACAGCCCTGCCTCTTACTTGCAGCGTGTCCTGGTATTGCACAGCTGACTGCATGGCTTCCTCCAGCTTCTCGAGCCTCTCCTTCCACGTTTTGTTGAGGTTTTCCCACGCGTTGTTCATCTGCGTGACACAAGATCATCCACAAAATCCGTCAAGGCTCTCCCATCCCTTGCTGCTACCTGATCTGATCTGATCTGATGTGCAGGAGCCGGCGCTGGTTCCCCTACCTCATCGATGCTCTTCTTCACTTCTGGTTTCTCCGTTTCGCCACAGGCAAAAATCAAATCGGTTCCGAGGAGTCGGATGAACTCCAGCTCTTCGTGCAAGCCATCCGTCTCCTCCTTAATCGTCTGATAGAGCAGTGACGACAGGAAAGTGTTTATTATTAAATGCTGCTGGGTGCAGGGCTTGGGGGAGCTAAAATAGGGGTGTCTGTATTTAGCTGAACTGCCTGGCTGAGGATGCTGTTTACAAGAGGCGTGCTGTTTGCAGGAGCCTTTTGTCAATACAGGAGTCAAAAGTTGCAAACCAAAGTCAAACCGGTTATAAAAGGGACAAAGTTAGCCAAGAGTAAAGAAACCTCCCTGCTCCCCAAGGCCCAAGTGAAGTCAAATCCACCCGAAGTGGATTTCACCACTTATCTGAACCAACCAAACGCCACCACACAAATCCCAGCCCATCCCAGCGTCACAGCTACCCCCGGTCTAATCCAAACCTCAATGTTCCCTTCCCACGCCAGGCAGCGCTCGGATGCCTTCGCCTCAGACTGGGAGCAGAACCGTGCAAACAACCACATCAAAACAAGCAGGCACAAACCTGACCACACGCCCGATGAGCCTCCCAAAACAGCAGCAGATAAAGTGATTTAAGCATCATTTCCTTGCCTGGAACAGGGGGCAGCGGCGGTGGGGAGGGATATATGAAATACACGTCTGCTTTTTGCCTTGCAGCTCCAGATTGCAATGGAAATCACATTTCATAATCCATAGTGCCTGCCTACAACGCTGTTTTACAGCCACTGCTGGTCTCTAAGATCTACCCCAATTTGGTCCCATAGAGGGGTACAACCCCCTGGGCCTCACCTCTGCCGCTTCCACCTGCTGCTTGATGATGGAGGGGTCGATGCCTGGGCTCTCCAGGTCGTGCACGATGTCCTGCGTGTCTCTGATGGTGGTCAGGAGGGCGGCCATATCGTACCAGAACTTCTCCGCAAGCTCCAGGACGTCGAGGAACTTCATTTCCCTCTCCTCCGCCCGAGCTTTGATGTCTTCCCAGAAGAAGACCATCTGATCCAACTTATCCTGGATTACTGGGGCAGGGAATGGAAACGCTTGGTGAAGAAGGAAACCTTTCTACAACTCTAAAGCATTTCGCAAACGCTTTCCACTTCAAAAGAGCCAACAGAATGTTCAAACGGGAATGAAAGATGACCAGGACCATCAGAGCATTCACTCTGACATGCTGAGGGACATGAGAAACTCCAGCTTGCATAAAAAAAGCCTTTATTTATGTGCAGGCAAGCTCGGGGCAAATTTGCCCACACACTCTCTTCCAGCAAAGCTCTGTTCTGGCCACCTCTAGCGTGAAGTCTCCGCTCGCTCAGGCCATGAGCTGGCTGTGGAGCTGCCAAGGAAGGTGCCAATTAGTGCCCATCGCACTGATGGGTCTTTTTGTGCTGGGGATGCTCCTTCCCTCCATTAGATGCTGAATTGACACCAACAAATCATTTCACAGGGGCCACCGATGGCTGCCACAAGAGAGCAGCTCAGGGTGACGCCTCAGCTCGGCTGAGCTCAAATCTCTGCCTGAGCAACCACAAATGCTTCTTTCTCTGGCTCCTACCACCGTGCAAGCACCAGATATCTGCGGGCAGAGGGCGAATCCTTCCTCCTAGGGCCAGAAGAGCCTTGGAAATACACCCTTGGGCCATCAAAGTTGACCCCCATGGCCATCAAAGTCTACCCCGTGGCCATCAAAGTTGACCCCCAGAGCCATCAAAATCTTATGGCAATCAAACTCTACTCCATGGCCATCCAAGTCTATCCCTATGGCCATCAAAGCCTTGTGGCCATCAAAGTCCACCCCGTGGCCATCAAAGTCCACCCCATGGCCATCAAAGTCTCCCCATGCCCACCAGAGTTGACCCCTATGGTCATCAAAATTGACCCCTATGGCCAATAAAGTCTTCCCCGATGGCCATCAAAGTCCATCCCATGGCTATCAAAGTCCACCCCATGGCCATCTAAGCCTTGTGGCCATCAAAGTCCACCCCGTGGCCACCAAAGTCCACCCCATGCCCATCAAAGTCCACCCCATGCCCACCAAAGCTGACCCCTATGGTCATCAAAATTGATCCCTATGGCCAATAAAGTCTTCCCCTATGGCCATCAAAGTCTTCCCGGAAATATCCAGAAAAAAAACCCCGTGGCCATCAAAGTCTTATGGCCATCAATGTCCACCCCATAGCCACCAAAGTCTACTCCATGGCCATCCAAGTCTCCCCCATGGTGGTGGAGCCATGGCTTGGGAGGGAGAAGCTGTGCAACGCTACCAACCCAAGCAGCACCTCCTGCTAAATCCACCCCGAGATACCTTTCGCTGCCAGGTCCTTGTCCGCTCCCTGCGATCGCCCGATCAGCTCCTCCCCGCGGCGTTTCAGAGCCTCGAAGGAGGGCTGCAGCTTCTCCAGCTCCACCGTGGAGTTCTTGTTCTCGCTGATGCACTCCCGGATCTTCTCCACCTCGGCGGGGATGAGGGGCGGCAGGCGCAGGCGGGATGAGAGGCTCTCCAGTGTCTCCAGCATGGGCTCGATCTTGTCGTGGAACTGGAGAGAAGCAAGTCCGTTAGGGAAAGTGGGATGAGATGAAGCAACGCTGCACCCAGAGGCCCCTCGGAGAGGACAAACATTGCCTGCAATGGCAATGGAACCTGCAGCCGCCCGCTCACGCCTGCCTCCGCTTTCCTCCGCTGCCAACAGCCCCAGGCTGCACCGCCTCAAAGCAGACGTCAGCCACGCAGCGCCGGCACCGGCAACCGCGAACCAAACACGGCAGCGATTTGTCACCAGATTCGACCCTATAAAACGCACATTTTTGCCTGCTGGTCCCCTTCTTGGGCAAGAAAACCCAGTTCTGGTGGTTTGAGCATCCGTGCAAAGACGCTGCTGGAAAAGCGCCCGTGTTTGGTGGTGGTGGACATCTCCGCTCGGTGCAACGGCAGCAAAACCACCCCGGCACGGGCAGCGGGAGATGGTGCGAGGCTGCATGCGCACGGGGAGGAGTGTGGTGCCACGGAGCCGGGGCTTCCACAAAAGCCAAAGAAAGCCAAGAGTGAGAGGAAGGGGGTTCTAGCAGGGTTTATGACTATATTTTTGTCAAGAGAAAAGTCAACTTTGGCCCCTCATGAACCCAAACCATCTCTGCTGGTGAGGAGGACAGCTCTGTGCTCTGGTGCCAGCTCGGGGGCTGCTCTGCAGGACACCAGCGCTGGTGCCCAGGCTCCAGCAGCAGAGAGGAGAGGGGCTCTCGGGGCAAAGTTGCTCAGGAGAGCGCTGGCTCGGCCAAAAAGCAGGAGCAAACGGGCAAACCCAGCCAGAGCAGATGGCTCCGCGCATCCCAAGCACAACCTTGGCTTTGCAGGAAGAGTTCTCAGCAGAAGCTGCCCACGGCTGAGCCCAGGCGGCAACGCAACGAAAGCCATCTCCAAAACAGGAGCTTCTGAGTTAATTTGTAAGCGTTTTCTGCTGAGCTGCGCACGGATCAGAAATAAAAGTCCGGGGGTAAAGTAGAATCAGCCAAAAAAATGAAGATCGGTGGTGGTGGGGCTTACCTCCGTAATCTGCAATGGTGGGGCGCAGTCAACACAAGAATGAAATGGGACCATGTGGGGAGGACGGGCACAGGCAGCAACACACACAGATAACACATTCCACAAGGGGAGTGAGAGATGAGACGGGACGGGGGCGTGGGGGGAAAAACTCGGAGTTAATACAAGTGCAAACCAAGAGAAGTGACTACACAATACAGGAATAAACGCCCAGACGTGACGACAACCGACTGCGCTACGGTAACACGGGTGAAATGAAACGAACCCGGGGGTCAGAAACCCTCCACGGCAAAACCTCTTCACCCCTTTTAGGACATTAGCACCTGCAGTCCCTGCTCTCCCTGCCCTATCTCTGCTCCTGGAGATGCCCAGACCCCGGTGACCACCGTTAACTCTTCCATACAATGATCCCATGTGGCTTATCAGAAATGAACCTTATCTCTCCAGGCTCTTTCAAGAGGCTCTATGGGCCCTCCCAACCCTGGGTGGATGCCAAAACAGCCCCTTCCAACGAGCATCCTTATTGAGGCTGTAAAAATTTATGGCCCTATTTACTCTGTCAGGACTCAAACGC
Source organism: Mesitornis unicolor (assembly GCF_000695765.1). Classification (NCBI taxonomy): domain Eukaryota; kingdom Metazoa; phylum Chordata; class Aves; order Mesitornithiformes; family Mesitornithidae; genus Mesitornis; species Mesitornis unicolor. The sequence continues at coordinate 22,253 of NW_010194746.1, forward strand.
CTTCACCACTCCTTTCACAGCCGGCAGGAAACTACCCCGGAGGTGTCTGACCACGCTGTGGCTTATAAAGGCTTTTACAACCGTTAAACTCGGGATAAAACCGCATTTCAAAGCACGTGGCTTCCCCAGGGGACCACGGTAAGAAAACTGCTCCCCAGCGTACCTGGGTGGACTGCGAGACGGCCTCGTCGAGCGCCAGAGCCCGCTGGCACACCTCCTCCTTGATTTTGGCGTACATGGCCTCCGCCGTCGCGTATTTGTTCTGCACCATCTCCCCTTCCTCGGGGTTGAGGTCCTTGAGCTGCGGCCCGATTTTCAGCAGCTTGTCGATGTGAGGCTTGTGCTCAGCGATGGACTCTCGCAGTTGCTAGGGAATGGGGAGGGGGGGTGGGGAAGAGACATTTGTTTAGAAATCTATTGAAAGCTGCCTATTTATTTCATGCTGCCCATTTATTTCATGCTGCCTATTCACTTCATGCACCACTCCAAGAGCAGCGATCGTATCTGGTGGGGAATTCCCACCGTGGATTTCTTGACCCAGCATCTGCCAAGCACATGGCACCCGGCTCTTCCTAACATGGCCAGAGCCAGCTCCTGACTCTCCCCACAGCCTCACCACTTTGCAGCTCTCTACCCTAAAAGCACAAAGCGCTTTGCCCTGCCACAAGCAGGAGATCCCCAGGCAGCCAGGCTCCCTTGGGTGCAATCTGTATTTCAGTCAGAAGCGCTCCATCGTAACTAGTGATTTCCACATGGGGCACAAGTACTGCATAGGCAGGAGTGCCAGAAAGAAGAGAATGGGGGAAAAATCAGGAAAAAATCAGGAAAAAAACCAGGAAAAGTAAGAAAAAAACAGGGAAAAACAGAAAAAATCAGGAAAAGAAAAGTCATTAAAAAATTAGGGAAAAAATCAGGAAAAAATCAGAAAAAAAAACAGGAAAAAACAGGAGAAAACAGGAAAAAAATCAGAAAAAATGAGAAAAAAAAATCAGGAAAGAACCAGAAAAATTCAGAAAAAAAATCAGAAAAAGTAAGAAAAATCAGAAAAATCAGAAAAAATCAGAAAAATTTTGGGGAAAAAAGATCACAAAAATAATTTAAAAAATCACAAAAATTTGGGGGAAAAATTGGAAATATCCAGAAAAAAAAAAAAAGAAAAAAAAAAGAAAATTTCAGGGGGAAAAAATCAGAAAAAATACAGAGAAATTTGGAAAAATTCAGAAGAAAATCAGAGAAAATCTGAAAAAAATCATTAAAAATCAGAAAAAATTTCAGAAAAATCAGAAAATTCAGAAAATTTCAGGAAAAAAAAATCAGAAGAAAGGCACTTTTGCCCCCACGAGCGCTGTGACTCCATTTAAGGTAGAAAAACCGATGGCGCGGGAGGTGCAGACGCCACCTCCTCCTACCCTCATGTCCTCCTGCTGCTGCTTGAGCTGCTCGTGGTCGATGGCCGGCGGCGGCAGCTGGGCCAGGAGGGTTTGCGTCTCCTCGATCCACGGGTTCAGCTCCTCGTAGGTCTCCCAGAATTGGTTGACCAGGACCTGGGCGCGCTCCAAGCGAGCGTAGCGCTCCGAGTTGAGCTGGCTGACGGCTTCGTACTGCTGCACCAGGGACTCGGTTTTCTCCTACAATAAAGCGGGAGCAAAGTTATAGCGAGGGATGCAAAAGGGCCCAGGAAGAGCAGGAGGTGCCTTTGGTGGCCTTCCACGCACGCAAGCTGTAATTCCAATTAAAGCAGCCTCGGAAATCTTTGCTATCCCCACCCCGTCCCCAAACACCGCAATAAAAATAAGCAATAACGGAGAGTAATAAATGTGAAGAGATTTCTGCTCGCGCTGGTGGGAATTACTAAAGATGGGGTAATTTGAAACTACTTCAGGCTGTGCCAGAGCTGAGAATTCATCTCCTGTGTCTCGGTCTCCCCCACTGCAGTAAATAGCAGCGGGAGGCTCACCTGGAGAACGGCTTTTTGCTCCTCCCCGCAGGTCCCGAAGATCTCGTTGCGCTGGCTGAACAGCTCATCCATCGAGTCCTTGTGCCGAATTATGTCGATGGAGAAAGCCTGGTGAAAGGATGTGTCCAAAAAAATAAAGGGGAGAGAAATCAGAGCCGAGCCCAACCTCTGCATCCACAAGATCCCCTCCTGTCTGCGCCAGCAGAGACCGCGCAAAACTCAGCACGGGTGTCCTGCGGCAGCTGAAAACCTGGCTGAAAAGGCAGATTTCGGCATGTTTTTCTCATGACTCATCTCCATCGACCTCTCTGTTTCAAATGAGCTCTCAAAATGAGGCATCAGTCAACTTCCACAGCCGGGGTCCTCACCGGGGGCACAGCTCCAGCACCCATGCGTTAGCGTTAAGACCCCAAAACGATGCTCTCCAGAACTGCATCTACCAATAACTTTGCCATTCCCAAGGTCCACGCGATTACCAGCGGGAAGCCAAGCTGAGCTCAATTTAACTTAATGCTCGACGGTTCAGTCCCCCTCCTTTATAACAACATCTTATTTTCCTTTTGATTTTAAAAAAAAACCCAATAAGCCTGTGCGCTGCTCTGATTGCCAAGGCTGGTAAGAGAAGAAAAGGGCCGTTTATTTAAAGTGCACGTTCTTTCAGGCATGAGCTCATCTCAAAGATATAAAAAAAACCCAAAGCCCAGCGTCCCTTTGTTCACGTCTGGCTGCTGGGAGGGAAACCAAGAGTCCCCCACCGCAAGGAACAATGAGCAAAAGGCAAATGGAAAAGCACCCTCATTAATCAATATATACATTGCTCGAAACCCTCTAAACGCTGCCACCGCCTGCGAGACCCAGCAGCAAAGCCTTGGGATGGAGCAGCTCAAGGAGGGGCCAGGCAAGAGGTAAATGGCCATGCAAAGCCCTGTATGGCCGTGCAAATGGACAGGAAGCTTTTTCCTTTAGAAACCCAACACTTCATTCCTCTAAATCCTTTTTCTCCCTCATTTCTGACTTTCCCTTACCAAGGACAAGCGTTGTATCTCTCTGGACTCAGCCCTACAAAGCCCAGAAGCCTCTCCAGGGTGATGCTGTGCCCCCCAAACCCCGTACCAGCGCCCAAACCCCATTCCAGAGCCCAAACCCTATCCCAGCACCCAAGCCCTGTCCCAGCGCCCAAACTCCATATCTCAGCACCCAAACCCCATCCCAGAGCCCAAACCCCATCCCAGCACCCAAACCCCATCCCTCCTTGCCGCCCATCCCATCAGTGAGCACGCACGGACCTTCTGCACCTGCAGCTGAGCCGTCGTCTGGTCCTGTTCCAGGCGGATGGGACCCAGCGCCATCAGCTTCCGCTTGGTCTCGGCCACCCAGGCCAGCTCTGCATCGGCCGCCTGCTCGTACTGGGACAGGGGAGGGGACAGCAGCACAGGTCAGTGATGGGCAGCATAGACCAGGAGATGTGTGGGGACCCAGTGGGACACAGGGGCACAGTCAGGAAAGAGAAGGGGACATTGGGGTGGACACAGGTTTTGGACCTCATTCATGTTTATAAATATTTAAAGGGTGAGTGTCACGAGGATGGAGCCAGGCTCTTCTCAGTGACAAACAATGATAGGACAAGGGGTAACGGACACAAACTGGAACACAGGAGGTTCCACTTCAATTTGAGAAGAAACTTCTTCTCAGTGAGGGTGACAGAGCCCTGGCCCAGGCTGCCCAGAGAGGTTGTGGAGTCTCCTTCTCTGCAGACATTCAAAACCCGCCTGGACGCCTTCCTGTGTAACCTCATCTGGTGTTCATGATCCGGCAGGGGGATTGGACTGGGTGAGCTTTGGAGGTCCCTTCCAGTCCCTGACATTCTGGGATTCTGTGATTCTGTGACTTTGAGCCACTGACCCACACCAGTGGCTCCTGAGGGTGGTTTTGGGACATGAAGCATCACTGCAGCAGGGCACGGTGGAGCAGCCACCTCTCTTTACACCCTCCTTGCCCACAGGGAAAGGGACACCTCTATTTTACACGATGGTTTTGCTCACACGTTCAGCTTTGTGGAGTCAGCACCCAAGGCCAGCAAGGGCAGTTACTCCCAGCACTCCACAGCCTCCAGAACAAGCCCTATTTGAGAAGACTGAACAAACTCCCGTGCTATCACAACAGGGAGTGACAATTTTCCAGCCCTGAAAGTCACCTCTTATCAGTTTGACACCATTTGCATCACCCACGCAAGCAAAAGCCTCCAGGCGGGATAACACGGCGCTGCCCTGGAGTCATCCCACCCAAACCACACGCAATGGGACGGGGCCAAAACCAGTCCCGCTGCCACACGCCACTGGTGGGGCCTGTTCCTTTCCGGGGGTTCCTGATGGGATTTGGCTCTTTTGCCATTGTGCTGGGTGGGCTGGAGCTGCTCACTCCCACTCTCCCAAGAAAACCCAGCAGTTACTGAATTACCTGCTGAGACCTCTGAATAGCAGCATCGATTTCTTCCACCCTCTGCTTGACGGTGTCGCTGACCAGCTTGTACCGCTCGTTGGTGTCCGACACCAGCTTGTCCAGCCCCTCGCGGGCTCGCCAGGGCACCAGCTCCAGGAGCGCTCGGCTCACCTCGTTCACCGTATCCAGCACCAGCCTGTGCTCCATCACCTCCTTCTTCAGCTCCTGTGGAAGGCAGCCATGCACACGTGTCCTCCTCAGCGCTCTGCAGGTGATGTCCTGCTCCAGCTCCTCCCCAGACAGCGAGCAAACCCCCCGCTGGATCCCACCCTGGTGTCCCCGTGTCCCCGAGCGCTGCTCTGCCAGCCTCACCTTTTGCCTCTGCTGGAACTGGGGGATGTGTTCGCCGCTGGGGGACTGGCCCCCGCTGGACGCCAGCTCCTCCTCCACTTTGCTCATCCAGCCGGCGAGCTCCTCGTGCGTGGACTGGAATTTGGTGGCCAACTGCCGAGCCTGCTCCAGCGTGCGCAGCGCCTTGGAGCTGGCGGCGGTGATGTCCGAGTAGCGGGTCTTGATCCCGTCCAGCTTCTCCTGGATCAGCAGCACCTCCTCCCCTGCAGGAGAGCACCGAGGGGCAAGTGATGCTGGGCTGGGGGGGAGCTGCAGGAGCCACCTGCCCTGTTTTCCCCTATTTTAAATAGCTATTTCAGTCTATTTTCTCCCTGGAGCAGGATGGGAGCGTGCCGCAACGCTTGGCTTTTCCACAAGCCCCAAAGCCACCACAAGGCAGTTCCCCAACGTGTCACAGCTCCATGAGAAAAGGTCCGGCTCCCTCTCTACTGCCATTTCCAAGAGACAAGAAACTGCAAGCCAAACTCTTTGTAATCACTTTTCCTGCTGCACGGCTCCCGCAAGGACACGGGGCCGTACATCTGCTCCGAGCAGACCACATCTGAAGGAAATGCATCGCCCTGACCTTTCTTCCCACTCACAAACATAAACTCACACCCACGTGGCAACAGCACCAACTGCTCGGTATGGGAAAGCGATATTAGGCAAGGGCTGGGTGTATTTTTAACCTCTTTCCATGTGATTTAGCAGCTGGATGCAATGAGAAAACCCTCCCTCGCGTCGCAGGGCTGCTCGGCGCCGAGCGTCACCGCCACGGTGCTGGGAATCACCCGCTCACGAGGCTGCGAGGTTGGTTTTTGGGATTTACTGAGCTGGAGTGGTTGCGGCTCAGCATCCAGATCTGGATGCGTAACAGCTACTTTGGGATTACCCAAAATGAAATTAGACCTGAAGGAGAGCAGCCTCCCCCAAACAACGCAGCGCTGAGCAGCATGGACTTCCCAGGGAAGATGATGCGGAGGATGGGGCCTTCCCACACCCCCAGCATTGACCACAGCACGCCCAGATCTTCGCGTTACCTGTGGTTTGCTTCAGAAGAGCCTGCCCGTTTCTGATGGCTTGGTCCACGTTCTTCTTCCTGTTCACAATTTCCTCATTCAAAGCCTGCACAGAAAAGCAAACTGGAGTTATCCTTCTGTGGGCAGATCCCCAGCTCCTGCCCACCCGGGATGCTCCACAGAGCACCAACTGCTCCTATCAAGCATGAGAAGGGTGGACAACAGATCTGATCCTTGTCCAGTCAACCTTCTCCTGCTATGGGGCTTAATGGGACTTCTGGGACCCAAAATCTTTGACAAACCCATCCCAACCCATTGGATGTGTGTTACTGAAGAACTCGCTCTGTGGCAGACATAACCTCACTCTTGAAAAGAGCCTGCACGGCCCCGGGGAGGGGAAGCAGACGGCTTCCTCGGTGGCCTGGCTTGGAAATCCCACCGAGCTTTTCAACCTCTCCTTCTTGGAAACAGCATCCAGCTTTCTAAAGGCACGGGGTGGCCAAGCTCGCTCAGACATTGTTCACACAGCAAATGAACCACTTGAAGTTCCCACCCACTGTCCGGGAAAACCCATTTTTGGGGCCCACAATTATTGTTTTGAAACACACGAAGTCTCTTTGTGCTTCTCCCAAGCCCAGAAGAGCACCAGCAGCGGAGCGAGCTTTGCACAATTCAAAGTGGGGCCAGAAACGAAACAACTCAAAGCAGAAACAAAACAACTCAAAGCAGAAACAAAACTCAAACCAGATAAACGCAACAAAATAAACAACATAAACATGGAAGGAAAACGGAAAATACCAGCTGGTCGGCGTGCTGCTTCTGCAGGACGTCCCGTTTGTAATCCTTTACGGATACCGAGCTGAGCTTGTCCTCGACCTCAGCCAGCCAGTTGAGCACTTCCACCTCCTCCTCCCCAAAAAGCCTGGCGTTAGACAGCGCCTGGTCCAGCAGCGCTGCCTTTCGGCAGCACCGCTCGTGGACCTCGCCGTAGCGGCCCTGCAGAGCGTCCAGCTTCTCTGCCAGCAGCCTGCGCTCGGCGGCACAGCTCAGGGAGGAGAGGGACTGCCCCACGCCGAGCGCTCGAGACACGTCGGCAGCGTGGCTCTCTATCTCTTCCTCTAGAGCCTGAATGGCGGGGGGATAAAATGGGACAACAGAAAGGAGAATGAGTGGGGGGGGGGGGGAAATGGATTAAAAGAAAAGAAAACACATGGCGAAACGCAACGTAAAAGGGGAAACAGTGAATGCAACTGAAGGAATGGAGAGACACGAAACCCACCCGTGAACGGGCAAACTGAGTCAAAATAAATTAAGGTAAATTAAATTAACAAAGTAAATTAACAGAAACACAAGAACGGGACTGGTGTTTGCTGCCCAGAGCCAGATACGCTCGCTGCGAGGTGCAAAGACATCAGTTGAATATATACCCCCACTGGTGGGTGAGGGTTTGCTGCCTCCTCTGTACATAAACCAGCTTGGATAACTCCTCCAGTGCCTAAAAACCCCTCGCCATGGCAGGAACAACCACTTGAGTGGGACCTGATACCAACCACCTCCACCAGCGGGGCCCTACCTTGTGCCGACTGATCTGCTGCTGGATTTTGGCAGTCTGGGTGCCGATGGGCTCCGAGTTGGCCAACTTCTTCTCGGTCACCGACAGCCAGTCGGCCACGGGCTCCGTGGTTTCATGGAACTGCTTTGCCAGGACCAGGATGTCCTCCAGCTGCTTCTGCCTAAAGGAAGGAATAAAACACTGAGGAGCAGCTCCCTGGTGGATAAAGGCATGGGAAGCAGCCGGGAGCATCAGGGAGAGGGAACCAAAGCAAGTTGAGACATTGCAGCAAGCAGCAAACACAAAAATCAACGTGGAGAAACTGCAAAATGAGATTTTCCCTGCAGTGGTGGCATTGGGGTCTGGTTTATTCCCCTGGGAAGGCGGCTCCACCGTTGTGCTGCCTTTCTTCCATTCCTATCGCTATCTCTGAGGCTTTCCAATGTGCTCAGCTTGTGGCTGGACTCTCAGTGCCTCAAAGCTGCTGAATTCCTGTTCACAGAATCACAGAATGGCTCGGTTGGAAAAGCCCTCTGAGATCATCACGTCCAACCGCTCCTGTCTACCCCCTAAACCATATCCTTAAGTACCTCATCTACCCGCTCCTGAAACACATCCAGGGATGGTGACTCCACCACCTCCCTGGGCAGCCTGTTCCAGCTTCTGACGACCCTCTCAGTACAGAACTTCCTCCTTATCTCTGACCTGAACCTCCCTTGGCACAGCTTGGTGCCGTTTCCCCTTGTTCTACCCCCCATCACCTGGAAGTGATGGAAGATTCAAAGCCAGCCCGGCCCCAGTACCAGTCCTGGATGGACGGTCTGTCCAGTTGACAGTGGTTTAAAAACACTTAGAGGCCAAACGTGGCCCTCAGAAGTGACTTTACAACCTCAAATATCAGCTCATGTAGCAACAAGCGACTCATAAACGGGATTCAGGCAGCAGAAAGGTGTCAACAGGATGTTGCCGCTAAAGCTAAACGCTAACGCTTAAAGGAATAAAAATAACACCCGTCCCCTGCAGGGAATTTATTTAATCCGAGCTCTTCCCTGCCATTGTAAACCACCGCTATCAACTTCAGCTCCCCAAACAAGCTTTGATTTCTCATCTTTTCCAGCTGTTTCCAGGATGTAGCTGCACAGACACCTCCGCCAGCTCCCCACGTGCGTAACCCCGAGCTCCGGGGCACCATGAATTGCTGGGTGAGCTCGCCCTGTGTTTTCGGGTGGTGGGACAGACCTCCCCCCCTCACCTGGCGGCCGCCCGGCCCAGCAGCCCTGCCCAGCGCCGCTCCAGGCTCTCCAGTTGCCCCACGATCTTCTCGCGGTCAGCGGGCTCGGCCGCCTGCGCGATGCGGCCGCCCTCCGCTTGGATCATCTCAACCGTGGCTTTGCGGTCGTCCAGGAGGCGCTGGAGCAGCTTTAGCATCAGGAAGGAGGAGAAAAAGTTACCAGATCGGATCAGCTCGCAGAGATAGCAAATCTTTAATTGTGGCTGAAAACCACCGTAGGAATGGGGCTGAGACCAAAGGCGGCCCAGTGGGACAGCCTCTGCCATCAAAACCAGTTCAAATGAAATAATAATAATATAGAATATGCTTTAACTTTTGGTCAGCCCCGAAGTGGTCAGGCAGTTGGACTAAGATGGTCATTGTAGGCCACTTCCAACCGAAATATTCTCTTCTAAAAGAGATTCAAAGCACTTCTGTGCCACACAACTTTTCTCATCACCCCCCAAAACTGATTAAGCTTTTAACTCTCACTTTAAATACATTTCCTCCTCAAAGTCTCAATATATCAGACCAAGCCTTGGTAAGAATTCATCTCTGAACTGTTTTACCACAACCACACTTGAGCATTCACACGAGGGCAGGCGCCGACCAACCCAGGCTGTTATCTCTGCAAACACCGGCGCGCCTCGGGTCGCTCCTCACACTCTGTACGCTCATTTCTTTATCTCCAAATACCCAAACCAGCACCTACAACGGCAGCTGCCCCTGATGCTGCAGAGTTACCAGTGCAAACAAAACCCAAGGCTGGAAAAACACGGCTGACCAGCAAAACCAGCAGCAGACTTCAAGAGGCACTGGGAATCAAAGTAACGCTGGTGATTCGGGCGATGGAGATCGCGACCGCGGGCAACGAGCTGCCTGTTTATTGCCTTAGGATGTGGGGAATCAGAAGATCCACCATGAAAGCTCATGGATATCCCTGCTGTGCATCATCTCTTGCAGCTGGACTCCCAAAATAACATCTGGGAGTGCAGAGCTCCCATCCCATCGAGCCAACCCTCGCTCACCTTCTGCTCCTGGATCTGGGCCTTCACCACCTTGTACTCGGCAGAGGGAGGTTTCTGGTTGGAGATGAGCTCCTCGGTGTCCGTCAGCCAGCTCAGCAGCGGCTCCAGGGCGTCCTGGAACTTCCCGCAGTGCAACAGGGCCTCCTGCAGCTGAGCAACCCGTTGGGCCACCTGCACCCCAAACACAGCCCCACTGCATGGTCAGGATGGTGACGCATCAACATTGCAGCCTCAGCTCCCCATCCATGACCCCCCTCTTCTCCCAGACCCCAATGAGGCCAAGAGAAACCAGTTACAGTCCCTCCCCATGCCCTGACCTTCTTGTTGAGGGTGTTCCAGCGGGTGTTGATCTCTTCCATGTCATGCTCCAGCCCTTGGACATCACAGTTTTTCCCGGCGCTTTGGATGAGTCCTTGCCCAACTCCATTGACTTGCTGTAGTTTTACCTGGAGAGGATCCACTTGCTCCTTCTGGAAGAGCTGGGGATGGGAATGGTGGGAGAAAAAAGGTGTTTATAACCCATGAGCTGCTCTCCCAGCCCCTCCATCACCCACCAGACACAGCAGGGCTTCTCCTCTAGAGAAGATGCAGGAGCTACGGCTTCTTGCCTTGCACTTAAGAGATTTCATGAGAGTTGTGCAACGCCTCCATCGCCTTGACCTTCAGCACAGCTCAGCATCCTCTGCTTTTAAATGGGTAAATTCCTCTTTTTCCCAGCACCCAAGTGAGATGGAGGGGAGCAAATCAGGGAAGAAACGAGCACATCAGCTCTGGTCAGCCATCGGATCGGGAAATAACGCTCCTGGGGAGAAACCCCAGGCAATTCGCACAGCGATGCCATTGAGAACAGGGACCTGACATCGCAGGAGTTTTGTTAACCACGAAATTGCAGCCACGAGAAGCTGCATTTCGAAAGACAAAGGCAATAGGCAATTAATGTGCCAGTCGTTTGCCGCTCCGCATGCTTGGCATGGTCCTGCCTGGGAATCCTGTGGGGAAAAGCTTTTTAAACCCAAAAAGATGCGATAGGGAAGGGAGAGCAGAGCGAATGAAGCTCCTCATTGTGAAGAGAGGCGGCAGGGAGAATCCTGTTTCCGCAAAGGAGATAAGCGCTCTTTATCGGAGCCGTGGATCTGCTGTAACGTGGCCTCCTCCGGTCCCGAGGGACGATGCTGCTGCTTCCCAAACACATAAAAAACCCCAAATCCACATAAAAAACCCCAAATCCACATAAAAAAACCCAAATCCACATAAAAAACCCCAAATCCACATAAAAAACCCCAAATCCACATAAAAAACCCCAAATCCACATAAAAAACCCCAAATCCACATAAAAAACCCACACAAAAAAAGCTCCCAGCCCCAGCAAGTGGAGCTGCCTTGACTTTCTTCTCCCCATTCCCAAATCAAAAGCCATCCCTTCCCATCGGGGCTCAGCCACTCCAGGGCAGGGAGGCGCCGCTCCAGGACACGGAGCGAAGGCAGACGTTGTCCAGAGCTGTTTGCTCGGGGAAAAGAATGCCATGGTTAGAAGAAATAAACGGTGACACGAAATCACTGATTCCCCATTGCTGTTTATACCCGGAGCAGCTGTGGGAGCTGCCAACCCCACAAAAGGACCGGGCTGATAAGTCCGGCACGCAGGGCTGGGTCTGAGCTGCAAAAACAAACTGCGGGGCTTGGGAGCAGCCAGGCAGGGAGGGAACACGGCCAAAAACCCGGCTGTGAGGCCACGGACACCTGCAACACCCGGATCCACACAGAGGTGATCACAGCCCAGGGAGTGAGCGCCTCGAACACGTTTTCCTTTGCTCCTGAAAGACTCTGGAGTTCATTAACCAGAGCGTGACTCAGCTCCCAAGCAAATATTTAATGTACGCCCTCGGCTGGGTGGGGGAAGGTGCGGAGTGAGGTGTCCTGCCCGGCAAAGCGGCTGGACAGACATTTTGGGGAGCAGAAGGACATGTGCTCCACCACACCTCCTCCTCTTCGCTCCCAAAACTGCTTCCCAAAGCATCTCCTCGCTTTCTGCTTCCCTCATTTTCCAGGCAGTCGCTCCTTAACCCCACGGGTGCTGACCACAGAGCCCCGCTGCAGCCCCAGAGCCGCCAACACTTTGATTTACAGGGTTAACAACCAGAGATGCTACACTTAAACGTAAAATAAAGGTCCCACCGGCGAGGCAACACCACAGCAGAGCAGGGAATTCCAGCCAACAGGAACCCCACAGCTCCTCCTCCTCATTAAGGCCCACACCGGGTGCCCCAACCTGTCCCCCCCATAGGAAATCACCTCCCCGAGCCCCTCCACGTGCGCTCTCAAAGGGGCGGCGCAGCCCGAAAGGATGAGTAATTGCTACCGAATGGGGATTTTCGGCGCTGATTGACTAACTTCTGCTGTTTCCTGACGATTTTCTCCTGACCCAGATGGCTGCAAAGCAGCGCTGGGCTGTGGGAAACTCCAGCAGCAGCACAGCAAAGCAAATCCCCAAACACCAGGGAGAATTTGAGCCCTTTCCTGTGCACGTTCAGGGCCTCAGCACCTCACCGCTCGCTTGAAAAGCTACAGAAGGCAGTGACTGCACTGGACAGGAATTATTTGCCCTTAATTTCTTTGACAGAACTCTCTTTTCCGATACATTTTCTGCTTTAAAGACGGGAACCACCCCGCCAGGCTTCAGCGAGGAGGTTTTTCTGAGGGCTGTGATTTACATCTGAGCAACCATAACGCGCTTTCGCGAGCCAAAAAAGTTCGAGACAATAGCTGAGGTCATCGAGCAGCGATAGGCTTTTGCCTCTCCTACTTAAAAAACCACACAACTCTTCCCCCCCTGCCAAATTCAAGCAGAATTCAGGAGGGAGAAGCCTGTTTCGAAGCCTGAACCCCCCAGTACGTGACTGTGGGGCTGGGAGCAGGCCTCCATCTCCCACCCAGCCCTCGAGTGTAAAATAAAGCGATTTCCGCGCCCGAAACCTCGTCTCTGCATGCGCCTGAGCGACAAATACCTCGTTATCTGGAACGAATCCATCTGGCGGAGCAAGAGGCCCTTCTGCCCTGGCAGCAGCGGCGGAGGGACCCTCCGTGCCCATGGGCGCTGGGGAAGGGGCACCCCCATGGCTGTGGGGGTGCAGGGTGGCCCCAGGGAAGGTCGGTGTGGTGGGTGCTGCGGCGCAGGGTGCACCCAGCAGTGGGTACAGCTCTGGGGTGGTGATGGGACCCTCCAAGGGGGGCGGGAAGTTGAAGGAGGGACCCTCCGTGCCCGGCAGCATGGTGGCACCGTCCCAAACTGCCACCGCCGCTGCGGGCGCTGTCGC
>NW_010194746.1:35324-37697 GCF_000695765.1 Mesitornis unicolor
GGGCCCCCGCCGAGATCCCCAACCCCAGAGACGAGGGGGTCGGCCACAGGCGCGTCTGCAAACGGCGGAGGGGCATCCAGCAGCTCTTCCACCACCAAGGGCATGGCAGTGGTGGTGGCATCTGGAGGCGGATGCTCAGGACAGGGCTCCTCAGCATCCATGGTAGGATCTCCAGCGGCCGGTGGCATCTCCTGGGGCTCTGGGATAGCCACATCCCCTGGTGCTGGTGAGATGACTGGAGCAGGAAGCCCCACAACATCCCATGGGATGGCATCGGGGTGCCCCACAATGGGCAATGTGCTGGGGAGCTCTTCTGGAGCAGCCAGGCTGGCAGCGAGCAGGACCCCCTTGCCCTTGGTATGGCACTGCACCACCGGCCGGTCCTCCCAAATGCAGGTGAACAGCAGGTCCAGGTCTCCCGGCTGCGGGACGGCTGCCGGTGCCTCCCTGTGCGTGACGGTCACCTCCATAGGGGACCCCTCGGCACAGACAGCCCCTTCCAGAGCCAGGCCCTGACCCAGGGGAGCGGTTTCCCATGGGAGGCCCTCAGCAGGCACCGGGGATGCTGTAGGAGGCTCAGAGCCCGGCTCTGATGCAGAGCAGGCTTGGAAAGGCAGCAGAGAACCACACCGAGCATCCCCACTTTCTGCCGCATGAGTCTGGCCCTCAGCTCCATCACTCTCTGACCCCAGATCTGCGGCTTCATCCTCAGAAACCAGTTCTGGGACATCCCAGGTAGGGAGCTCAGTCCTTTCAGGCAGAAGGTGATGGGTCCTGTATAAATCTGTCCCCTCAACGCCAGCCTCGTGGTGCTGCGGAGGGGACCCAGGCTCCTCTGTCACTGTGTCAGGAGCTGGTGACTGGCATGGGGACACTTGGCCAGGACAGGTCTCCTCAGAGAGCTGTGATACTTCAGCATCAGGGACCCCCAAGTCTTGGTTATCTTCACCCCAACCCTCTGGAGCGCTGGGGTAACTGGTTTCCTCCAAGCCAGAGGCTGGACACGCACTCATGTCAGGAGATGGCATCCCCCCGGCCATCAGCACCGCCACCCCGCAACCGTCCATGGGCTCGAGCTCCGGCTCCAGCAGTGGGTCGGGGTCATCCTCCACCGGGGCTGGAGAGCACTGCTGGAGAGGGCCTGGCCCCAGCATGGCCACAGGGCTGGGTGAGGCCCCTCCGTCCGAGTCCGTCGGGGTGACGGCCGAGGTGTCCCTTTCTGAAAAGGGCTCCGTCGCTGGCTCCAGCGCGCTCAGCACCTGCGAGCTGCAGGTGCCGTCAAAGTCCTCCAGATCCGACACGACGGCAGAGTCCGAAGCGCTGACGTCCAAAGGCGCCGTGCGCTGACATCCTTCAACCACCACTCCGGCCAGTTTGGCCGAATCTGGGTCCAGCCCCTCCGAGTCCATCGGGGAGACCTGAACCTCCCCGTGGCCAGGGACAGCCCCATCGTCCTCGTTCAGGCACTGCTCTTCCAGCTCCAAGAACATCTGCACTGAGTCCGTGTCGGACAACTCAGGGTTGGCGGGGCTGGCCGAGCGCTCCGAACACGGAGCAAAGTCCTCAGCCTCGCACTGCACCGCCACATCCTCCGTGCAGCAGCCGCTGCTGGGGAGGGGGCTGCTGGCACCCCCTGGGGTCGCACAGGACAGGGAGGTCCCCGGGCTGGGGGCAGAGCCATCCACCGGAGCAGCAAATTGTTCCTTTTCTTCAGAAATATCTGCCAAGCAACAGCTCTTCTTCTCCTCTGCCACCAGAACAGCCTTTCCTCTCTCTGACAGCGTCGCCTCCTCCCACTCCTCCATCATCACCCAGCGCTCGTCCTCCTCAAATCTCAGCTCAGACTCCGTCTTCTCCCTGAGATTGGAGGTGATGAGAATATCCAGCCCCGCATCCAGCAGCTCCTCGCTGAGGCACGGCGAGAGGTTGACGTTCTCCACCGTGCAGTCTGACTCGGCGGCCTCCAGGGTCTCCTGGCGCCCGTCGTTGAAGTTTCCTCTGATGAAATTCTTCCTGGCTCGTGGCCATGTGGCACTGGGGGGCCGGTGAGCCCTGGCCAGGTCCCTGCCACCACCGTGGCCGTCACTGGCGCTCAGCAGGGGCTGGTGCTCATCCCTGGGACTGCTGTAGCCATCCACGCTGAACTGCTTGGCCATCAGAGCCTCTGCCGTGCCGGATGACTTGGAGACGTGCTCCAAGGTGAGCGATTCGGACATGGGCTCGCCATGGTCGGGCTGGCCCGGGCGCTCGGCGAGCATCGCGCTCGATTCCCGCTTATCCCGCAGGGAAGGGTTGGAGGCGCCCGCTTCCGACACCTCACTGAGCGAAGCCCCCATCCTTTCGGCAAATTCGGTGAAGTTGGGGGGCATGAAG
>NW_010194746.1:37790-38476 GCF_000695765.1 Mesitornis unicolor
CGTGGAGTATGACTCGCTCGTCCAACTTCTTCGCTTCTGGAGGCCTGGACTCGAAGACGTTGGCAGCTCCCAGGGTCCCGTTGCTGGATATGGTGCTGCCGTCCCCCTTGCCGAGGGTGCTCTTGGAAAGCTGGTTGAGCTTGGATCCCTGATCGATTTGCTCGTTAATCCTCATCGTGTCATATATCGATCTCTGGGGCACGTAGCAATCCTCTATATAACCATCCTCCTCCTCGCCCTTCCCCAGGCAAGTGCGGTTCTGCCGTAGACAGTCTGGCCGGCTCAGTGGTTTGCCCATGCTCTCGTCCTTACGGGTGATGAAACCGGCACCTTTTCCCCCGCCACCGCAGGAAGCATCACACGGCCAGCAGGTCCCAAACCCGCCGCGGCAGACTCTTAATCCCAAACTACGGGGATGGGAGGGTGCACCGGCAGCACCGCGCCGGCTCAGCAGCCCGACCGGCCGTCCCGAGCGGTGAAACAACCCATCTCATCCCCCCGACCGCCCTAAAAAACCCTCATCCATCAGGAAAAAAAACCATCCAAATCCGACAGCTTTGATAAAATATTCCCAATCGCCGTTTGCGACAGTAACCGCGGAAGAGTTTGAACCTCTTAATTTATCCCGTCCGTCCTTCTTTAATAACAAAGGCACTGCTTGTCCCGGCCGCTCACGTCTCCCAGCC
>NW_010194747.1:0-4618 GCF_000695765.1 Mesitornis unicolor
AGCCGTGCCCCGCTGGGTGGTCGCTAGCGGAAGGATGACTACTCCCGCCCTGCTGCCGCTCTCCGGGCGGAGGCTGCCCCCCCTGAACCTGGGGGCCTCCGCCTTCCCGCACCACAGGGCTACCTTGAGACTCTCCGAAAAATTTATCCTGCTCCTTATTCTTAGTGCCTTCATCACCCTGTGCTTCGGGGCGTTTTTCTTCCTCCCCGACTCCTCGAAGCACAAGCGCTTTGACCTGGGCTTGGAGGATGTGCTCATCCCTCACGTGGACACCAGCAAAGGGGGCAAAAACCTCGGCGGCTTCCTCATCCACGGGCAAGGGCACGACGAGCACCGGCACAGGTAGGTCCCTTCCTTGCCGGGAAGGGAGCGGCACGGCGAGCGGGTCCCCGTGGGAGCAGGACCGAGTGAGATCGCTTCAAACAGGTCCTTCCCTCCGCTCCTCTCTTCGGCATCCTCCTGTCTTCCCAACGTGTGTCAACTTCGGAGCGCCAGCCTTGTGTCCTCTAGCTGCCATATGTAGCTGTGGCTCCATGTTTTCTTTTCCAGTGTGAATTTAGCCTTCCGGCTAGCGAGGGCTCGGAGGATAAATATGAGCCCGCTCTCTTCCAGCGACTGATTTATTTTCTCGCCTTAGCCAATTCAGTTATGGGGAAAAAAGGGGTTAACTTCTGGCATTTGTGGAGGCAGTGTAAGTGACTGTAGAACTGCCGCATCTTTTCTATAGCTTTTATGTGCTTACTCAAAACAGCTGCTTGTTGCTGAATAGTGTAGCAAGAACTTTGATCTGACTAAGACTTCATGCTGTGACCCAGAGGCTGTCTGCCTGTGATGTGCAGGACATGGAACTAGTGTAGATGTCACAATTGCCTTTTCTGGCCCTTAAAATCACTTCTCAAGATGTTATTCCAGACAACTGGAGGTGCCGGTGGCTAAGTTTCCTTAATTGTGTCCCAGTGTAAAGAAACTAGAGATAAAATAGTAGTTAAGGGTAACAAGGGTAAATGTCATGCTCCTGATAGCTTTTTTTGGGGCCACCTAAAGCTTTGTATGGTTCAAGCCTCTGAATGTTCAAGACTGGGTCATGTGAAGTTAAGCCTTCAAAACACATTCAGAAACTTAAATTAGGGTTTTACAGTGTATTTGCTTCTAGTCTGTATTAATTGCTTAAATCCTACCCTAGTGCCTGGATCATAGTGAAACTGACTGATCTCTCTTCATTGTCAAAGATGTGTAAAATGTGATGATGATGGGTGATAAAATGTGTTGTTCAATACTCAAATTAGTAGTACAGTGAAATTTAAAGAAAGGTTACTTATACTGATAGTGTTCTTTTAAGAACAGTTTAAAATATATCCTATTGACATGATGGAAGAATTATTTAAAGGCTATTTGTGCTAGATTAAAAGGAGAGGGTATGATTACCCCTTTTTATTCATATGAGTTATAAAGACTACCTGAATACTGTAGTATTTTTCCTTAAGACATCTTTGCTGTTGGATGTCTCGGGGCATTTATCATGAGCTCTTTCTCCCTAACTGAAAGGGCACAGATACTTAGTATTTAACAAGGACTTCTTTTGTCTATGATGTTTGCTGGTGCAATTAAATGTTGCACAAAACATAGGTTTAGACACGAATATGCCTTTGAAGTTCTCCTCTTTCACTGTCTCTTTTTTTTGTGATCTTATTTCTTAGCTTCCACAGTCACTGTGGTACATGCAGTTGAAATCGGGTTCTGAAATAGAGGACAGATGAAACAAAAAGAGGAGTTCAGCAGAAAATTTAGCAATTCCAACTGTGACTGTTGGACCTTGTGTTGTCTGGTAGATGGGCTGTAGAAAAAGGAGTCTGGTGATTCTGATAGTTCTGGAGTGATGCTCTTGATTAACCTACTTACGTGTGTCCTTTTCAGGTTTCCTCTTTAAGTGTAATTACTGAGGCTACAGCTTTGGTAATGATATGAAGTGCGTACTACTTTTATCTGTCATGTGTAGATAAGCAGTAATTTATAACTGTCAGAGCTAAATGTGTTTTGCTTGTTTGGACTCTGGTCTTAAAAGAAGTGGTTATCCTGTTGTCAGTTAACTCTCCTATGATTCTCTATAAGTTGTAAATGTGTGTACCTTCCGCTATGCTCCCCCCCAAAATTGTCCCTGTCATGTATAGTTTTTTATGGCTTTTTGTGTTATTTGAGCAAGAGTAGATATTATTTGTGTTGTTTTAGCCCTGCAAACCATTGGATTTCTCCATGCATGCCCTAACTACTAAAAAAGCCTTCTAAGATGCTTGTATCAATGCCATAAAATGGATTGTGAAGCAAGGCTATGTGCTTTACTCCTGGAGCAACTTTTTTGGCTTATTACCGTATAGTCTTATCAAACAGTTATTTGCTAACTTGGAGCTGATGTGATGACTGTTTTCCATAATGGAAGACACCTGCTGCCATTTCCAGTGCTGAGTTCTTGCTCTTGGGATGTTGGCAGATGGTATTTTGAGAAAGTAAAGAGTCTTCAGTAGTGAATTCTAGATTACTTGTTAACTCAGTCTGGGATGGAAAACTTTGGCTTATTGTTAAGGAGTAAAGTCAAGTGTTGCCTACTCTATAGGTGCTGTTTTTTGGATGGCACTGAGGAGTTACAGTGCAAAAAACCAAAAGACAATAACCTACTGGTAATACAAAGGAGAATGCAGTCTAGGATGTAGAGTGTGATGATGGATTGACAAGCTGTCTTTCCAAGAATTGTGGGAATTCAGAACAAATTGGATGAAAGGTCATTCATATGAAGTATCCACTTGATCATGAAATGACAGATGTGTTGATTTAGTGACTAAAGAAAAGTGTTCCTTCTGTGAATGCTGGTATTGACCTCTATCTAACAATAAAAACTGTGTGTCATGGTTATGCTGCTCCCTTGGTATATAGGCTATAATATTTTAATGCTCACTTTCCCCTTCCCCTTAAATTTTGAGCTTTGTAGGCTGTTGGAGGATATTAATATCTGTCTTCTAGCAAAATATAGCAGTGATGTAGGTAGATTGTTGTGCAGCCATGCGTTAGCGCCGGGTGTACAAACAATGGTTCTCACTGGACCTTCTCTGTATTACCTCATTTTGCTTCCCTACCTCTTCCCCTGGGCTCCCCTGACATTCTTGAGCATTTTTATTGTTGTTGTTACAGTAATTACCCCTTGGCAACATTACCTTTACATCTTCCATTAACCTATTTTTTTACTGTTCCTGTCCCTCTTCCCTTTCCTCTTCCAGGCAGAAAAAGAACGGGGGAAACCCCACTCCCTTCCTGGTGGTCTAAGTATTTGTTCAACAATTACAGTCCCCTTGCCTATCATCCAAAGAAAAACAACTTTCTTGTAAGAAGAAGGTTAAAATCTGGTTTAAAACTGCAATTTATATTTTGGGAAATAGCTGGGCTGTAGTACAAGTTATCATTTTTAATGGTTCATTTTTAGGTAAGCTCTTCATGTGTGCTTGCAGGATAACCCATGGGCAATGGGATAGTAATGTTGGAAAAGTGTACAGCAGAATTTTGCCTCTGGGAGGACGGAGAGTGGAAAAGTTTTGTCCAGGACTTCTGTATTGGGTTTGTGTGGTGGGGTTTTGGTAACAGTGGAGGGGCTACAGAGGTGGCTTCTTTGAGAAGCTGCTAGAAGCTTCCCTGGCTCCAGATTGGACCCATCTCTGGCCAAGGCTGAGCCAATCAGCGATCGTGGTAGTGCCTCTGTGATAACATTTTTTAAGATGTGGTGCAGCACATGGAGGGGGTGGGCAGCATGGCTGCAGCCCTGACTTCATCCACAGCCCAAGAGCTGTAGTTCTTCAGGAGCCAGTGGAAGGTACCTGTAGTGGAGAGAGGAGTGGGGTGTGGGAGAAACAGCTACACATACACCGAAGTCAGTGAAGAAAGGAAGGGAAGGAGGTGCACGAGAGCAGAGATTCCCCATGGTGAGGTGACAGGATGTCCCCCTACAGCAGCCCATGGAGGTTAATGGTGGAGCAGAGATCTACCCTGGAGCCTGTGAAGGACCCCACACTGGAGCAGATGGCTGTGCCTGTAGAAGGCAGTGACTCAGTAGGAAGCCCGTGCTGGAGCAGTCTGTTTAGTGAAGGGCTGGACCTCATAGAAGGTGCCCATGCTGTAGCAGCTTGTGAAGAACCATTGCTTGTGGGAAGCACTCGCATCAGAGAAATTTACAGAGGACTGTCTGCTGTGGGAGGGACCTTGTGTTGGAGCAGAGGAAGAGTGTGAGGAGTCCTCCCACTGAAGGGGAAGGAGTGGCAGAAAGAATGTGTGATTAACTGACCACAACCCCCATTCACAGTCCCCCTGTGCTACTGGCAGGAGGAGGTGAAGAGAAATTGTGGGAGCAGAGTTGAGCCAGGGAAGAAGGGAGGGGTGGAGGAAGGTGTTTTTAAGATTTGGGTTTATTTCTCTTTATCCTACGGTGATTTGATTGATAACAAATTAAAATGGATTTTTTTTCCCCCCAAGTGGAGTCTGTTTTGTCCATGACTGTAATTGGTGAGTGATATCTCCCTGTCCTTGTCTCGACTCACAAGCATTTTTTTTGTATTTTCTCCTCCCCATCCCCCAGAGGCAA
>NW_010194747.1:4649-33685 GCF_000695765.1 Mesitornis unicolor
GAAAGAGTGACAAGTGGCTGTGTAGTGTTTAGTTGCTGGCTGAGCCTGAGCCACGACAGCTTGTAAAAATCTGCGCATATGCACACTTTAAAAAAATCGATTTCATTGCCCAAAGATGATTTTCTCTCCATTGCAAATAGGATATTGCAGAGATTCTCGAATGGGAACAGCGCAGTTTTGAAGACATCCTGCCAAACAAACTTGCGTGTCACTCAAAATTTGTTACATTGTTTCAGAAAACTGTTACTTCTCCCTAACTTTTGTGTCTCCCCTGCCTTACAAAAACACTTCAGGTGTTTCTCACTGTCCAGTTATTTTCCAGTTATCTTAGGCATTTTATTTTTCTGTACCAGGTCTGAAAGCTAGCTTTGGAACAAATAATACCAACATTTTTATGGTTTCGTGGTTTCTAATGTGAGAGAGAATGAAGATGCCCTATAATGTCCTTGATTTATCAGATTATTTTCAAATAAGATTATCTGTAATATGAAAACTGAGCAGACTTGTTTCTTTACTGATGTGTCAAGCAGCTGCTCTTTATATTACTTGACGAAAGTTAAGATCATTTCTGTGGTGAAAGTACATTAATCTTAAAGGCAACGAATAATGTAATTTTATGAGCTCAAAGCTGCAAAGCCACTCTGTAACAGCGCTTGGGCTGCTGTTGTGCCAACAATTCAGTCCTTCAGAATTTGCAGAGCTGTATCTTCAGCTGCTGAATTCTGATGTATTACTTCAAGTCATAATTCCTGCCTGTGCTTAAAAAACCCCACCAACCCTTGTGTCATCAGATTGATACCAGGTGCTGCTGATACAACTGACCACCTCAGCTGCCTTAGCCTCTGTGTGTTAAGGAGGTATAAATCGGTGTAAATCACACCTTTGACTTTGTTCCTGTGAAGCTAAGGAGTATTGACTTCTGTGTTACGCAGAAATATAAGCTCAGCATTCTGATATGACCCATTGTGGGTCAGCAGCTGTATAGCAGTAGTCTAAAAGTGCTCTTTCTTCTGTTGTTTAATATATGGTTGTCTCTAAAGCAGCAGCAGCTGCCGTATCTACTCTGAGGAGGTGAAAGTAATGATAATGATCCTGAAGAGCTTTCAGTCTTAATTTCTTCTTTTAAGTCCTGCATTCTTATTTTTTTTTTTTAAGGAAACATGAAAGGCTTAATATGCTTCTTTTGAGTATCTTTATCTCCTCTGGTTCTATATGACTTAATTAGCCAGTGTAGAAGTGGGCAGAGGAGATAATTTAACCTCTGTTACTCAGCGGAATCAGCATCTCCTGTCATCCTCTGCCATGCCATCAAGTATAAAAGGGCATAAACCTCTTTACTCTTCCTTCCTCACCTTTGCTTGAGGCACAGCTCATTAGTGTAGTTAAGAATATTTGCTATTGTGATTCAGAGAACCTGTTTTTTCCCCTGAAAAAATCAGGAGTCAGTGTAGTGCCTGGGCCCCAACTCCTATTCTGTCCAATTTTTCATTGCATGAAATTGACCCTGTCTTCAGAGCAGACTCTACAGTCTCTGTGCAGTTTGACCTCCAAGTTTAAGCTCTGATGCTTGATCTAGAAGCAAGGGGTTTTAGGGTGCAACATGCAGGAGACACAGGTCCTCGTGGTGACACCTGTGGAGCTGAAGAGGGCAGGAGTGCTGCCTTCCAAGTCAAGGCTCAGAAGCATCTCCTGTATCTCAGGCAGAGAAGTCCTTACTGGTGTCGGTCTTCAGTTAGAGCTGCTGCAAGAGCACTGCCCATCTTTGTATGGAGACTTTTCTCAGTTGGAATTTTTAGTAGCCACATGTCATTCTCTATTCTGGGCTCCATTTTGAGAAGAGACTTGAGAAATTGTGTTGGTATGTGGAGATCTATAGAAATTTGATTTACCTTGCTTTCTTTTGTAGTCCTCGCATTATGCTATTAAACTCAATTTGATTTTCTCCTGAAGTTGTAGTGGACTGTGGGAGAGGTACCCTACTGTATTATTTCTAAGGTTTTGCTGAAATTAGTGCATTATGTTGTAGGCTGAGAAATGCTTTCATCTTCGAATTACAAAATGCAAATTCTAGACCATCTGTCTTGATGTCCTCCCTCCTCCCCCCCATCTGCTGAACAACCTACATCATATGTAGAGTGCTGCTTTCTTCAAGTTATCTTGTGGTACTCCAGTCTGTCAAAGTATTTCCTGTATTATGAAAGAGAGGAGTCAAGAGCTGTTATTCTCCAGTTCTTATCCTTTCCAGTTTAAAAGAAAAAAAAAAGTTGTAACTTGTTGGTTTTCTGCATGATCTCCACTTTGTCTGCATGCTAGGAAACAGTCAGGCGTGGGAAAACTGCAGAAAGTCTGCTGGCTGGATTTAGGCCAGCTAGTGGGTGGGAGGCAGTAGCACTTTGGTTCATTTGGAGTTTTGTAGATTAAAATCTCAAAAGAACTTCAGCATGAATGTGGGTTGCTTGATGCTGGTAGCAGTGCAGGCAATAGTAAGCAGCATGGCTAGTTGTGGGCATATTGCGCTAGAAGAGTTCTCCTGTCTTCTGATGCTCTAGTTCCTGTAGTAAATACAAACATCTTGATCCTACTGGGCTGGTTCTGAGCTATGGAGTTGTGCTTCCTCACAACAAATCTTGTGTAACACTAATTACAAGTTTGGTGATATCACGTGTTTTACGTCTGCATGTTTTCATAACAATTGAACTGAGACTGAATATGGGCAATAAGGAAAAAATTTGTAAAGCCTTTTTTCCTTATGTCCTCTCACAAAAAGCCTGTGAATGTGTTCAGCACTTTTATTTCACCATCTCTCACTTTCATTATTGCAGCTCTCAAATATTGAGAAAAGTTTGATCTGATGAGTAGGCAGCTGTTTCTCACAGTAGTTATTCAGGCTAACAAAGTGGGAACTTGAGGGCATGTGTTTGGATGTAGCTTGTGGGATTTGTTCTTTCTCCTTCATTTTCAGTTGCAGGCTCAAGTGAGTGTTATCATCAATCTTAATTCAGTAACTAGTTTATCACTTCATTACTAAAACTCAGAATTCTGTTGTAATTAACTGTGGGGAGAG
Source organism: Mesitornis unicolor (assembly GCF_000695765.1). Lineage (NCBI taxonomy): Eukaryota > Metazoa > Chordata > Aves > Mesitornithiformes > Mesitornithidae > Mesitornis > Mesitornis unicolor. The sequence continues at coordinate 7,714 of NW_010194747.1, forward strand.
GAGTGTTCAACAGGCCAACAAGGCAGTACGGCCAAGAAAGGGGAAAAATAAGTGCCTTTCCTCTGCTGCCCCAAACTTTGAAATAAAAAATGTGAGGGCTCTAAATGTCCTGCATGCTTGTAACTTTTCCAAGATACCTGCTGTTACAATGTGGTTATTTGCCTCTTATTTGATAACTTCTACTATTTGCCTTCAGATCCAACAAAAGTACACTGGTGTTTCTAAAAAAAAAATAAAAAAGGTTATAGGTTATTTATTAACTTTCACTTCTAAGCTAGAGACTGCTTTTTCAAGTATCTTTAGCCTTGTCTCCTAAGCAAACAACGTTCACGTGGCTGTGCCATATGTTCACCTGTAGCACTCGCTGACCCTGTTCTGTTCTGTTCCCTCTTTCTCCTCTGTAATATCTATTGGCAGCAAAGGCTGACCTGTCAAAGTAAGTACATTTCTGTACCCTGTGCATGTCTCAGTGCTGGGTGAAAGAGAGAGACCTTAATTAGGGATAGTGTGGAAGCAAGAATCATAGTTATGAGCCCAAGGGTCATTTTGTGATTCTTGGTCTGCTGCTGCTCGGTCTGTACAAGTGTAACTGAAGCAGCCACAGAATGTGGCCTCTGCCCTTCACTGATGGCTGGAGAAGAGTGGTTGGAAACTTAGGCTGTGGCAGGGAAAAGCTGGGTCTTATGGAATGCCAACAGCAATGGGATGTGTGACTGAGATGGTAGGAAATATTGGGACAGAAAGCTAAAGGCCATTGATGTGTTAAATGCGGGGCTACGTTAGTTCTGCTCCTTACAGGATTTATTTGCATTGAATCATATTTATGATTCTGTCTTGCTGCCTTCATTTTTAAAAAATATTCTTGTGATGCAAAGCCATGAACTGGATTACCTTTCATATGGTATTTGGCATTGGTTTCATTACTGTTTTATATGCTTTCTTACTTGTTAGTCACCTCTTAAACCACCACAGGGTTTTGTAAAAGCTTCCAGAGCTCCTTACTGTAGTTCTGCCATTAAGGCTTACGATGGACAGGTAGCTATTTTCTGTGGCTCTATTTGAGAGAGCAAGTTTGAGTTTTTCCTTTGGCTTAGCATTATATAACCTGATCACTATGGCACAAGCAAAATTACAGCTTTAAGGGAGTGCATATGATGAAAGTATTTTCTTGCTGTATAAAGATTTAGGAGTTCTTAAATGAGATTATTTTGTGTCTATTAACACCAGCATGCAGAAATGTCAGTTATCACATTTGATGTGTGCTGGTAGCAACTTGGGAGACTTTTGCAAGATGTCATTCATCTCAGCTGAGGTTTAGCACTGTTTGTAGGCCAGCAAGGCATGTGAAGTTTGCACAGCCAAACTGCTTAAGTAGTTTCTCCCTCTCAGTAACTTGTTATAATTTTTCTCCGGGACTTGCTGACTTGTTTTAACAGCAGAAGTGTACAGTCAGGCCACATATGAGCAGGTGACTCTCACTGGTAAATCAAGCTAATCCATTTTAATTTTTTATTGGATCAAACTGAATGTGCTCACAAAGGGTAAGGAAAACATCTCGTCTGTGGGAGCAGCATATCCCTTAAATCCTTCAGTGGGAAAGGGAAGATCACATCTGCCATGTTCTTGCTCCGAATATCCTGCTGGATAAGTTAACATGTGCTGAATATGCTGGGTTGTACTCATGGTTGAGGTTTGTTGGGTAGTAAGAATAGTTTACAGCATGTGCTGCTTTCTCAGCAGATTTTTCTGGATATGTTTCTATCTCTACAAATGTACTGCATTTTGAGTGCTATTTACTGTTTTTCCTGTCCAAGTTAGGGAATCTGCTTTTGTTCCAGAATACATTTATCCGTTCTGTAGTGTATTTTAAAAAATCTTATTCCAGAGCTGACTTTTCTGGATTGCAGGCTTTCTGCTTGTTTCCATTACTTTTGTGAAATAAAATTTGCCCTATGCTTTAAAAACAAACTTTGGGAAAACCCCCGCTGCTTTCTGGTCACGTTTGAGATGGCAAAAGTAGTGGGAAAGATGCCTCTCAGAGAAGAGAGGGGTTACTTTCCTGGATAAGGTCCTGTGCCCCCTCTCCTCCCTCCCCCTTTTATTATTTTTTTTTTCCCAAAGAAAGACTAAATTCAGTCCTGAAAAAAATACTAGTGTTAACTGGTTTGACTAAGAACCATGTTTCTAGTGACCTTTTAAATCTTAAATCAGGTTTATCTTGGAAACACTGAAGACTGTTTAATTCTAAACTTAATAATTGCAAATGATTCAAGCATGTGTCTGTTTTCCCAGTGCTATAATCACACATCCTTAGTTTCCTAAAGGCATCTGTTCTGCTCTTGTTGGCTTCTATTTGAATGGAAAATGTTCTCCAGATTATTAAGTAATGCATGTGTTGCCTGTATGGCAAGGCACAGTGTTCAGGAGAAGAAAATACTGCAGAGGAGTAAGTGGATTCTTCTGAGGGCACCCCCTACAGACAGTGGAATGGCAATGAAAATATTAGTGAGTCTGTGAAACAGGCATTTTCCAGTAAATAGGAAAAATTAAAAAAAAAAGAGAAATAGTGCTAAGAATTAAACAAATTTTAAACTTTGGTTTTATCACTGTATCTTGCATGTTATTTTAACTGGTTGTTGTTACACTGTTAAAAATCCTGATTTAGGTACTTAAAAAGGATCAAGTTGGATCTACTAACTGTTATACTTGTTAAGTTGGTCCAGATCAGTACATTGAGAATTCCAGAGTATGTTATACCTATTTCTATGTGAAAATGAATTACTAATTCACATCCCAGGTGATGGAAGGGAGCTTAACTGCACTGCAATAACTGTCAGCCTGATAACTGAGAAATTTTTGTTGTTTGTTTTATATCATGTCTGGGAACTTTCCCATATTAAGGGGCTGATACCAATGGAAGGATACCAAGATAACTGTATATGTGGTATCTATAAACTGCTCTGAGAAGTGGATAATCAGTTGTCACTGCTGTCATTTCAGTTCTTGCATGTGAAACTTGAAAAACCAGTGGCTAATGAGGTGATATATTCTACTGGAAGTTTTCATAAGTAGCTTCTGTTACAAACTTGCTTCAGCTTTTTCTTGTAGGGATATTGGTGAACAGAATGATTGGGAATCATTCAAAGTTATATTCATAATCAAAGGAAGCTCTTTTATAAAAACAACACCAAAACCCACCAAAACAAACCTTATCCAAAACCAAACAAAAACCTTTGTAGTCACCCCATCATTTTTGGTATTACTTGATGTGAAAAACAACAACAGTGGCAAAAAAAACAGTGATGGAAGAGAATCTGGTATCTTTCTGGCTGACTTTTGCCCAGTCATGTGTTGGCATTGCAGTGTTTGATAGCTGTTTGCTGGTCAGACTAGATGACTGGAACAGTTTATTGAATTATAAAGTCAAATGCCTAATGATGGCTTTGTTCTTGTGTGTGTGAAAAAACAGAATTTTTGAGATTGTGTTAATAACACTACATGTGAACCCCAGGTTCTTGATTTTCTGTTTCTATCCATCTGTAGTCTTTTGATGTGTTTGTTTTGGTTTCTATAAATCACTGAAGCGCTAATTTTATTCAGATGGTTATGCTATTGCAGTTATGCATAGTCATTTGCTTGACACCCCCTCTCTCCCCTTTGACATAATTTTCTCAGAATAGCATCTCGCCGTCATGCTACGGTGGGACTAGATCATCCAGTCTACTGCTATTACAAAGAAAAATGAGGCTTGACATATTCGTGTCAATTTGGCAAGATGCCTGAATCATTACGCTCAATGAAATATGTGATGTTTCAAGTGGCAATGTAACCTGCAGGAATACTTGCAGGAGAAACTTAAGGCACCGCAAAGAAAATGCCACCTTTACTTGGTCTGGGAGGGTCAAATATTCTGAAACAAGTCAACCTGATCCGATCCCCAGCACAGGATTGTGATTTTGTCCATTAAAGTATTTAATTTTATTAAAATTTTTTTGTAGTCTAGGATTTGCTGGTAGTGATCCTGGGAAAATTTAAAGTGCCTTTTGAGTTTAAAGGAAAAAAACAAACAAGGAAATGTCTTTGGAGCTTCCTTTGTTACAGTAACATGTAAACAAACCAATGACCAGCCTGAACTCCAAAGTAGCGTGTATGGTTTTTACGTTGTAATGACTTGCTGTTCTTTGGTTCCCTAGCAAGTCTGTTGTGAACTTTCAGGGGTTCATAGCATGGAATTTTTAGAAAAAAGCAAACTATCTATTATTGTGTAGTGTTCTAGTAACTAGGAAATATGTGGAAGCATAAAAAATTAAAATATTCCTTCAGTTTGATACTTAACAAATTCATTTTTCTATCTGACTTCTGTTAATGAGAAAAAATTCTGGAACCTATGCAGATTGTAAGCAGAGTTCTACCAAGCTGCCTTGAAAAATTGCTTTTTACTGCATTAGCCATAACCTTGCCTCACCAGCTTTCAGGTGGGTTCAATAATGGTTAAAATAGAATGCCTTTGGAGATTTAGAAGCCCTTACATCAAACTGCTCAAAAGCATTTGCGGCGGATGGTTTTTGGTTTTATATTCTCAGTTTCTGCTCTACCTCTCCTTTTTATAGAATTGGTCACTTATTTTTAGAAATTTGACCCTACTGTTTTCAGTTCAGTGCCCAACAATTAAAATAAAACAGGACTGTGAAGGTGGAAAGTGCTATCTAATGGTTGTGTAGTCCAAGAAATCTAAACCAGCATCACCATCTTATCTGTTATGTGGAGATGGGAAAGCTGGGAGGGGAGGATAGGAGGACTTGGGTGGAAGCATAACCCGGAAGTTTTTTTTATGTTGCTTTGTCATGCTGTTTTTCAGGTCACAGTTATCCTTTGCCCCAATGTTTCTAGGTGTGATCCTGAAATATGTTATGATGACAGGTGGCTAATACTGCCTCATCCTCTTTTAAACCATGAAGAGGGACTGAACTTCAACCTCTGAGAAGCAAGAGCAAATAAAAGCCTCCATAAAACTTAAGAAATCCTTAAGGAGGAAAGCTAAGTTAGGCTTTGCAGCCATCTTAAATACCATGTTTTGTGTTCTTTGTTTTTTTCACATCCCCTCTTTCTGGAATCCAAGATGATACTGACTGAAGGTGAAGTAAGGTTTAGGGGAGGGAATGAAGCTTCAATTTCCTAGTCTGAATGCTTGATTTTGCAACATCTTTACTTTAGGGTTGGAAAGGACTTCCAAACTAATACTGACTTCTGTGCATGACACTGGCTGCAATGTGACCTTTTTGCCACAGTGTTAATCTTCGGAAAAAGAGTCTTTCTCTATAGAATTGTCATGAGTATATGTTCAGCATCTTCTAGCATACACTAAGGTTCTTCAAGCAGGAGAGACACAGCGATTATTTGCTGGCTTGTGCAGAAAGCCTAACCAGTTAGGCTGTTAACTGAGGATTAATGTGCTTACCAGCTCCATCAGTCCCTGCTGACCTGGAAGGTGTAAGGTACGAAAATATCAGCCTCCTCTGATTCTTGGAGTGGATTGATTCTTGATTTTGTTGAGTCGGCATATTTCAATTCCACTTTTTTATTAGATTGTTCCTTTTAGAGTCAATATTTTTCTTTTGAATTAAGTTAGTGTCTTGGTGATTTCACTCTTTTTGTGGCTCACAGCCATGAGAGTATTCTTTCATAATGTAACAGTTTTTGGTGGAGCTGAGCTCAAGCTCACACTGAACTTCAGACCGTGAAGAGTTGAATCTCTTGGTTTGGTGACCTTAGGACTGCTTGCTTGTTTACTCTGGACCAGTGTGTTTGAACCTGTTGTTTCTGAACTTCTCAAAATAAACATGATTTTGTTGCCTACAGCCAGTAAAGGAAAGAGTCATGGGTTGTCTTCTAGTTCCAGAGTTTTGATTAGTCAACACTTATCCTGTTTGAGTCATCTCTTTCTTAGTTATGTACAGTTGTATTACAGATAATATATTTGTTAGGGAAATTGCCTCTTTTTCGTGAAAGAGGTAAGGAAGTTGCCATAATTATTAGAGCTAATGAAACATTTTAATCTTAAAGGAATCAAACACATGACTGTGACTGTCCATGAGCTGCATTTTGTTGCTGGGTTTTCAGAGAGTTGACTATGGCGGTGGTAGCTTGTGTCCAGCTCATCTGTTGCATACATCTAAAGCCTGTATATGTAGTGTGTAAAACATTTTAACATTCAAGTATTTCACTGATACTGGAAATTGCATTGATGGCTGTTCATCAATGTTCCATTGTTTTAGTTTAATCTCTTAATGTTATCATAGGTTTATGAAAAACATCCATGATCGTTCTGGATGTATTTACTAAATATACTACCATACTAGAGCTTTAGATATATATATATATATTACTAAAACATTGCTCATTTGCTGTATTTTGTTTCACTTCTTGTATCATGATGGTATTTTTATTGCAGATGTACATGAACAAAGGTCTACTTAGCAGTTCCTGAAGAATGCCAAGACATCTTCAGCGGACTTAATTGCAGTGTATAAGAGTAGTTTACACATCACCATTTCCTCTTTTATGTTTTTTTTTGCATTCTGTTGCATTTACCATTGTGATGCTAACATCCTTGCATTGTTTATGAGTCAGTCATTCCTTAGATTAGATGCTGGACTTTCCTAACCTAGTTGGCTGTCAGCAATATTGTTTACTCGGTTAGGAAGACATTGCAATTGGGAAGGTGTCTTTTTCAGAGTGAAACTTATCACTCACATTCTCTGCAGCTTTCTCATATAGGAGAAAACTCCTCTGCATCATTTCTGGTAATGCTGTCTACACCCTTGAAGATATTCAGAAGCCATCTGGACATGGTCCTGGGAAACTGGCTCTAGGTAGCCTTGCTTCAGTAGGGGGTTGGACCTGATGACCTCCAGAGGTCCCTTCCCACCTCAACCTTTCTGTGATTCTATGATGAGGACTGTGTTCTCTTCTAATAAGCAAAGAATCTGCTTTCCATATCCATAAATGTCCTGAATTGTGTGAGCCTTGCATTGCTATGCTTTTTTTTTGAGTGGGAAGTTACTGATGCAGTGTTGCTTTTCTGGCCTTTTTTAAAAGGAAAAAAAAAACAACCTCTGACACCCAGTTATCTGCCTCTTGAATCAAAATTGTGTAGCTTATTAGCAGGGTGGATTATTCTGATATGGAAACTTATTAGAAGCACCTGGAAGGCTAAATAATTTGTCACACAGTTGTCTTTCATCCTGTGCTTTATTGACAAGATTAAAGAACTCTGGGAATAATGAGATACAGTTTTGCTCTGTGGAACAGTGCAGATTAGACCATACGTCATGATTTCCAAGGCATTTCATTGCTCTATCTTTAGTTACTGTTTTGGCTGATTTGCCAAGTAGAGAGGTATAAAGCTTTGCTCTTCTTTCTTTCTAACCAGTCCCAGAGGTGCTGTATGAGAGAAGAACTTTTTATAGAGTATTTCCATTTTAATTAATTCAGTATTACTGTTAAAGGCATATCTACACTGCAGTCCGTGTCCTTTTATATGAAATATTTTTGAATCACAGTATATACTAAGTGCTATATTTCTTTTTCTCCCTGAAAATAAGGACTGTATTTAACGACGTTGTCTGCAGCTCCTGTCCTGTCTGGGTTTTTCTCACAACATGTAATGAAATACCTTCTGAAAACTATTGAAATTTTGAGGCTGTGTTCAAATTATTTTTTTTCCTGTTGTTGCACCGTAATTCTTCCAATTTTCCTGAAGCAGGACTACAATTTAAACTGCTACCACATAGAGGAAAGGAAACGCAGGTGATTGGTGTGATTCCGCCAATCCTGTGGTGCAAGGAACTGGTCTGTGTCTTCCAGACTATTTAAATGTTGCTCTTGTGGCACAGCAAAACTCACTGGCTACCACTGATGCTTTGTTAGCCTGGAGGATTGTGCCTAACTGTTTCCTGGTGGCAAGAGAAGCAAGGCAAGAGAAATTGCTGTAGACCTGTGTTTAGACTAAGCTGCACTCCCCTAGTAGTGTTGTCCCCCTGTCATGAAGAGCTTATCAGTCTGGTATGGATAGATACATGTTGGCTACTGTTCTGATTTTAAATGCATTGGTATCAATTTACCATATAGCTACATGGTAACAGTTATAGGTGGAGGAGGAGGATGATAAATCTGAGTAGTGCATGTGAACTTCCGATAGGATATTTAAAGCACTGTTGCTTCTGGGATGTGCAAAGCGACTCTGGCTGGGTGAGTAAAACAGCATTATGGAAATGTGGTAGTTTGTGTCGACAGAACATCTGTGTGAGGGTAGTCACTTCCTTAGAGCTCTGCAGAACCTGCCAGAGGGTTTCCCGTGCAGAGAAGTCTGGTACCATCTGCTCACCTGAAAGTTTGCCATCTGAGTCTACGTTATATATTTGTAACTTTCGCTTTGCAATAGCCTTTCTACCTTTGTGTTTAATTTTCACTGTCAACTTATTTTATATTTGAACATCTGAGATTTTTTTTTTTAGTCTAAGACCATACTAATATAATTGCTTTTGCTTTAATTTGCTGGCTTTCTCCAGCTGTTTTTCTTCAGTTGGGGTAAGTCTTGGAGTTTACTGCTGGAGATCAGGCTGCTGAGAAGTCTCATGGTGTAAAAGGAGGGAGCTACCATACTTACTGCCATACCCCTTTTGAACACAGAGATCAGAAAGACATTGCTTCAGTTAATATAATTCTCACTTTTCAAGTATAGGGAATGGGAACAGGGAAAGAAGTACTTGATTAGAAACAGGAGCCTGGAAGAAGAAATTGAGCCAGGGCTAGCAGAGGGCTGTGGTGGTAGTGAGAAGCAGCAATTAATTTCTTTATTTGAAAGCTGGAGATGGGAACTGCATATAGAGCAAAATAAAAGGGGATGGGATGTCTGTGAAATAGTACCTTTTGCTTTCCTCTCCTTTTTCCCCAGGTAGAAAAAGATCAGTGTTGTGTGAGGCATAAGAAGAAGCAGGCATTGGCTGAGTGAGATGTCAAAGACTAATTAGAGTGCCCTTGGGGAGAGGAGACATTTGAAGCAAGTTGGTGCTCAGTGAGGCATAAATAAAACTTAGGATGGTAGAGAGTGACTCTTATCTGATGGAGGGAGCAATATAATTGGGATAAACAAGAGGAGAGGAAACCATATGGCTAAGTGTGGGGATAGAGGTGATGGTAGGGGAGGGAGTGACTAGGGTTAATGGCCATGTGCGTGTCTGTGCAGAAAATATGACCTCTATAGCTTAAGCTCTAATTTAAGATCCCCGAATGTGCAGGTCTGTAGCACTTGAAGCTCATATGCTGGTCTGCTGTGTCCCAAGCCATTTAATCTTGCCCTATATCCTTGCCCCAACAGCAGCATTTGGGCGCGCGGCCAGTTAGGAGACCTGATTTGTCCTGAAATGATTGGTAGTTTTTCAGCTGGCTCAGCTCACCACTGGCTGCCTGGCTTGCTGCCTGGTCTCTGGAGTACCAGCAGCAGGAGTAAGGAAGCTTGTTTTTGTAGGACAACTAAAGCCCCAAAACTTAAAGAATGATTTGCAAAGAGATGGTGACCAATGCAATGAATATAGAATTGTAATGTCCTTTATTACACAAACCGATATTCCAACTGTTATTGTTGATTATAATATTAATACTGCAACGAGTAGTAATGAATACAACCAAACACAACCAGTCTTTAATAAATCAGCAGCATATGTGGACATACAAGCATTGTTCACATGCTAGTTAATTTGTTGCTACAGAATCACTACTTTTGTAGCCATCAGTACAGCAATACCAGAGAAGCTGTGTTCGTGTGTGCTGGCTGTCTGGTGGTCAGGAGAGGGGACCTGTGCTGATGGTGGGCAACTCTTACTCATCCAGTGATATTTTTTTACCAGTGGCTTCCCTACCTCGGGCATACAGAGAAAGAAATGTCATCTCCTGTGCGACTGGAAGTTGGATCTGCAGATGGATCCCCTCTGAGTTTGGCAGAAGAACTCCCCAAAGCTTAACCTGCCATGGCTTGTGCTTGTATTGATGATCTCTGCTCTTGAGTGCTATGTGGGTTAACCAGTCAGCTTATTTATCTCACCATGATTTTATTAAATAGTCCTCAGTTTCCAGCAGATCCTTGCCTTGTTACTGTTGCCTTTGTTTACTTGGGAGCTCTACAGCTGGTTTCATTTATTTTTATGACACTCACCTTAAAGCTACAATTTAACCATTTGTCTCTGGCAGGATCTGTTAAGGGAAGGTTGTGTGGACTCATCCATAGAGGGAAGCTTGTGCCTGCTTCTTTATCCATGTTAGCTTTCGATGCCATCTGATCCCACCATCAACTAGTTCAGGGAGCTAACTCCATGCCAAAAAACTCAGAACAAACAAATATCCAGGAGAGCACTGCCAAGCCCTCAGTCTACCTTCAATCAGTTCACCAGCCCCTGACAATTGCCAGAGCTGGTAGAAGGTTGAGCAGGACCTTTCACTTGGCAGTAGCTAGGTATTAATCAGCTCAAATATAATGTGAAACTGTAGCTGGAGTCTCTTTTTTTTTTTCCTGCTGCAAGCTGATATGTGTGAAACTCTGTCAAGGTATTTTTCTCTTCCTCTGTTGTTGACCTACATAGTAACTGATAGCTGGAGGCTGTCATCCTCTATTAGCTCAAATGGTAGTTTCTCTTATGGATGCACAGCTCCAACCTTACCATTTTGGGATGTTAAAATGATTGTCATAATTTTTAGTGATTGCTGCTTCTTAGCTTCCTTAAAAAACACCCCATACCCCCAAACACAATTCTTGACAGCAAATGTCGTTTGGCACCCTGTTTTTCTTTTCATGTCCCAAGCTCTGTTCTTAAGGTTACTTAACTGACACTTTCAAAAGTCAGCCAAATATTACTGCTCACAGTTGGTATTTAACTTTTTTTCCTAATTGTTATTTGAAACTTAAGTAAAACTTTCAAGCCCTGTTCTTAAGAAAATAAAATTAAGTTAATTACGTAAAAGTGAGTTAAAAGGGTTTTCTTGTTAACTGTGTTGCTTGAGAAGTTTTCTTGGTCTGTTTTATGATTTGCTTGGTCTGTTTTGAAGAACAAGGAGTTATCTTATTTCTGGTATTGTTATTTCTGGACTCACATGTTTTGTATGGGTTTTTTGGTGGGTTGGTCTTTTTGGGGGGTGCAAATTCTTTTTAAGTAAGTCCTCTCTTGTTCTTTCATTTTAGAACAAGCTTATAATGTCTGTGGAATGTCACAGAAGTGTCATCTGTCCTGCCACATGTGGAGAGTGAGGCTCTCCTGGTTTATTAAGTATTTAATATGTTTATATTTAGCACTTCCCATCACAAGAAATTAATGTGGCTTTCTCTGTGACATTCTTACACAGTGATTTTAGCAAGACTAATATCTGCTGGAGGAAAGTTTTCAAGCTGTATCTTGTGAAGGTAAACAGGTAAAATCCTGTTCCTCTTTTGCTTAATTGTTCTCTCACATATTACTGATTCTGTATCTCAGGTAAAATGTTAGGAAACTCTTGATAGCTTATTAATCAAACTGATATCACATGTCCTTTTATTGGGCTAAACTGCCTGAACACGAGTATGTTATAATCAACAGATGTGCCAAGAAATTCCTTTTTTTCTTTACTATGTGGGTATGGAGAGGGAAAAGGAATCTTACCAGCTGGCTAAGGCTCCTACTTAAAAAAATGTTCAATTTCTGGAGGCTGTTTGGGTCGCTTCTATCACTCCTGAAGATTTTCTGCATGCCTCCAGGAACTTTTCTCCCTCTCAGTGTGTATTGTGTGCGAAAGGGAGGATTTGTAATTTTGGGAGCAAAGAAGATCAGGAAAGAAGGGAGAGCAAGGGTGCTGTGTGTAATGCACGTGTGATTGGAATTCCATTGTTGTCACTTAATTCATATTTCTGTCCCCATCTCCTTCCAAAATTCCTATACAGTTTGAAGGTTATGAACCCAGCATTCCACTTTGGCACAACTGTGAGGCAGTGTAGCTATAGCTAGTACAGAGGGGGAAGGAGAAGAAAGTCAAGTACTGTAGTGAAGGCTAGTATAGCTACAGCTGCTGTACATTGAAACAGTTGCTGGTGTTGTACAAAAAGGGACTCGTGATTCATTTTCTTTAGGTAAAAAATTACGTAAGAATTATATTAAGAAAAAAAAATCCCCAGACTTCTCACTTCAGAGAATGTTAAAATGTTAAATAGCACAGGAAGTGCTAGTTCAACACTTGCATATGCAACTTTAATGTGACTCTTCATGTGTTAAGGGTGAGAATTAGGATGTAGTGGAAATCTATAATCTTGGATTTCAGGTTTTTTAGTCTATTTTTTGAATCTAAAATTAACTATCTAAGTCTGGCTAATTTTAGGATTCTGTTTAATACTGGGCAGCTTAAGTAGGACTGTGGTTTTTCTGGGAAAAAGTTGCCATCAAAGCAGGTTTGTTTTTATCATTGTGAAAAACTAGTGTATATATTTAATTTTGTATGGAATAAAGAAAATTAAACAAGTTTTATAAAGTTTGTAACACTGATGATATCCTAAGGAGATGAGCTTTGAGTGGTTTGGAAATTCAGCAGGGCTTCAGAGTCTGCAGCAATTTTTGTAGTATATGCCAAATCATAGATTACGCTACTCATATTTTTCTTTCTGGCTTGTGTTGCTGGGCTTGTCTCTCTCCTCTTTTTCTTTTTTTTTTTTAAAAGCTTATTGGAAACTTAGTTTTTGGCAGTAATATTAGACTGGACATAATACTTAAGAGCTTGATGCCGTGTAATGGAAGTGCCCTGATTCCTTTTATTTCTGCTTGAGTGTGTGCTTCAGTATCTGATCTGTGCCCTCAACATCAGCAGGATTGCTGTGTCCTGTATGTAAATGTGCTTATTGATAAAGATGCCTTCTTTAATAAGCAGCAGAGATGAGGCACTGCACTTACCCGAGAACCCAGTTCTGTGTAATTGCTTTCTCAGTATCACAGGACCAGCTCTGTGGTACTCTGCCTTGATGGAACTGTCTTCTACATCAATAAATAACATAGCATGCATGATGTTTGCTCATACTGTCTTAGGCTTGATTGTGGTGCATAAATTGTGATACGTTGCTATATACGTATATGAATTTGTACAACAGCAGTGTTTCCAGCTGCCTAGAGTGATTTAGAGTAGAAAATTCTGTGGTTTGACAATATTAATTGTAGTAGGCTTCTACTCTTTTGAATTAAAATTATCCTACTATTTTTGATGCACAAAATAAACTCTCCATTTCCAGATGTTTGTTTTTACTATCTTTTTAATTTCTAACTTTTTATCCTACTCAATTCTCTTGTTCAATACTGATTTCTTTTTCTTATTCCTATAGTCTAGATGTACTTTTTCACTCCTGCTTCTTGTAAAGTTCTTCCATCTTTATTACTTAAAAAAAAAACAAAACAAAAAAACCAAACAACCCAATCTGTCTCATCAGGGTATTAATTGAAAAGGAAGATCCAGTCAGTATGGTGCTGGGAGACAGGAAGCTATTTGAAATCCTTTTATACAGAGCAGGTAGCAACATTCTTCTCAATCATGTTTCTTGATAAAACATGGAGAGATCCTAATTTTCATAAACTTTTAGTAAGACTTGGGCTTTACAGTGCTCCCTCCCTTTTTTTTAAGTAAGATTGATAAAAAACAAACTAACTTTTTCCTCTATATTAGCATTGTAAGTGCTTTGACAATCAGATTTAAGACATTGTTCTGCAGAGGCTTAATATTCTGCACAGAAGTAATTAGCTGCAGCTGTTAAATGAAGTTTCTTTAATCAGCAAAAATTTGGAAATAATGCCTACTTTTGATTATATGTTAGCGCCTTGAGGCAAATCTAATTGTATTCTCTTTTACATCGTATAAGCAAAAAGGATCTAAATGAGATATGTTTGATAGAGCTGTAGTGATTGAAAACTCCACGTTGTTGAACTTTATGCATCTAATGCTATTCTTAACAAAGTATTTTCATACCTGAATGACTCTAAGACACTAAAAACTGAATGAATTTGCTGATATCTAGTTGAAAACTTGTGTAAAGCATTGTCATTTATATTCCTCAGTTATGAAAGTTGCAGTCATTGCAGTTGTAGTCTTAAAAAACAAAGTATCATGCATCTTCCTGAAATAGTTGATCTGATTCTTCTGAAAAAATGTTTCAGCTGCTAGTGTAACTACAAAACTAAGGAATTTCATGAAAGCTTTAAATGCTTAGCACAGTCCCTAGTGACCCTTAGGATTGACAGATGCCTGGCCACTGATATGAATACAACTGCTGGAGGGTTCCTTTCTTCACTAGTAACACTTAAGCTGACTGCACTGGCTATGACAGTGCTTTCAGGTCCCAAGAAAACTGTTAACTTGAGCTTGGCGTCCTCCTCCTTTTTTGGGTTGATGCTGGGGATTGCATGGCTGCTGTAGTCAGAGGTGAGAAACAAATAGCTTTGCTAATGGTCACAGCACTTGCCAGAATCTCAAGTTAAAATTTTTTCCCAATTCTGTTCATGTTAACATTCATAACACAGGAAGCAATTCCCAAAGGATGACTACTTGCATACATGTCTTTTTTATTTTTTTCCTTCAGAAGTTATATATGTTCTACATTAGACTGTGGAATCTGTACTGGCTTGTCCTTAACTGGGAGGTATGTTTTGTACTTACCATTGTGAAAGAAAACAAGAGATGTCTTCTATGTTAATGAACTTTATTAAAGAAGTATTTAATTGAGTGTATTGCTTTCCTTTAGGAAGATTCTGGCTATGTTCCAAAATCTTATAAAAGATGCCTAGTAATACTAAGGATTTTTTGGGCTTTTGGTTTTGTAGAGGGCTTGTTCTTTATGCCTAAGGGATGTGCTTCAACTCTCCACTACTTTCTCAAGTTCTTGGTGCCCACTCAGTCTGTGGTTTTGAAATTCTCTGAATATGTTCTCCATGGTTTTTGCCTGTCTTCATTCCAGAGCTGCTTCCAAGGGCCCTGCCTAAATTACAAGACAAAGGCAAACAAAAAAACCTGGTTGTAGACAGCTACAGGCATAACAACAAGCAGTAGCCTTCAGTGACCAGCATGGAAATCGGTGAACTGAACTTATCAGATATTGAGAAGTGACCACGTTTTCTTTCCATTTTGCTAAGAAAAGTACATATAATGAATTACAGGTTTTACAGAAAAATATACAGAAAGGCAATGTAAGGAGACAAGTAGTTAAGTGGATCAGTCTTCCTAACAGAATTGCTGGATGAGCAGAACAAGATCATTAAGCTGTAAGGGCTTCTAACTGAATGGGTTAAGAAAGACTGCATTTAAAATATGTGGAAAAGAGACAGAAAAATTTAGGTGTAGTCAGGTTCTAGGAAATGGGGAAAAATGCCCATACTCTAGCAATCTGGACTGCAGAGGAATTTCCACTGCTGAAGTGAGAAGACTAAAAGTTAAATTACGGTTCATTTGACTTGAACGTGATACCCAGCTGTCCACAAAGAAATGCCAGAGACTGAGGTTTTAGTTCAGACAAGAGAACAGATCTGGAACAGAGTTTTTGAGAGCAGCAATGAATGTGGCTGAAGGCCCAGATTCTTCATCTGAGATTTGGCTGTGAAAGAGATCAATTAGAGACATCATTTGTTGCATATGCAAGTGGAAGGAAGTTTTGTTTGAAGGAAGTCTATGTAAAATTTAAAAGGGAGTATTTAGGATTAAAAGAGAGTGCCTGTGTCAGTTCAGTGAGTTAATTCTCTCCTTTCCCTAGTATGGTCCAAAGAAGTTTAATGATGAAAGTGAGAACTGGAGTTCAGAGTGGTGGCTATGCCTTTATAGAAGACCAAGGAAGCAAACCAGCAAAGCCCAAGTTGGTATGAGTAATGGTAAAGGAAGGCAGGGTATAGGAACATGAAGTCCAGGGGAAGTGTGGTGGCAAGAGGAAAAGCTGCTGAAGCTGGATTGAGAGGGATAAAAGGGCTTGATTGAAGACTCTGTCTTGTTGTGTTTGAGGAGCAGTACTCATGTCATATGCAAGTCTAACCACTTGCTAGAAATAAATTCTACTGTCACTTTTATCTAAAAGAAACCACTTAAAGAATCTGCAAACTGGGTTAATTTTCTGGGCAATTAAGAGCATTAAGTATATACCCAGTGCCCTTGTGTCATGAATGTATATTCTCCATATGCTAGGAGAACATGATGGGGTTGTATTATATGTGGATGTTATAAAATCGTGTATGCTGCAGGATTGGAAGAACAAGAAACTTTTGTTGTTAACATAAAATGTTTTTTTAGGCACTGACTCTCGAAGATTTTTTTGTTTTGTTTCAAATTAGTGCCTATATTTTCATTTCACAATGTCTCTGAAAGGAGCCTCTGCTTGAAGATTGAACTTGACAAAAGGTTAAAAGTTCAAAATTTCCAGTTTGTTTCTGGATGACAGACTTATACAAATATTTATATACTTTAACAGTTCTTGTCTACTTGTCTATCCATCTGCTGAAAGTCCGAGTGACAGTACACTGGTTGCCCTTTTGCTGTCATGACCCAATGCTCTGCTCTTTAGTGTGAGAGAACAGTTGCTGGCAGCCAGTTTTCCTTTCTTGACTCCATTTCAGTTATTTCCTTTTTTGCTCTTGAATTGTATGAACAAGCTTGAAAGCATTTTGGGTTGTCGTTTGTTTGTTTGGGTTTTTTTGTTTGGTTGGTTTTTTTGGTGTGAGGTTTTTTTTTTTGCAATTCAGTTTCCCAGGAGCCTGTTGTGTCACAGCAGATAGGAGAGGCTTATGTTAAAAGTCATTGTCTTGGCAATTGAAGCTTTAGTAGCTGTTAAATTCAGAAGGCTCACTACCTCGTGCATAATTAAAGCTCATTAAGTTTCAGTTAGTGATTCGGTTATCAAGTGTTACAATTTGTGGTCTTTTCTAAATGACATTTAGACAGCTTGTGGACACTTTGGGAGTATACAAAGTTCCTGCATAGGCAGCTGCAATAGTTAATTGCAGCAATTGTTTAAAAAACTTGCACCTGTTTCTGGTTTCAGATTCTGATTATTAGGTCTATTTATGGTTCTTGCTGCAAAAATGGTCTAATCACAGATTCTTTTAATAGTATTGCTTATTTTAAAGTAGCTACTGCTGTAGTTTCGTGGTATTTGAACCTGTCTTGAGACTTTAGAATAAGCTGCTGGGGTGACTGGAAGGAACCAGCAGCTGTTAGGTAAGGTTTTTGATGATTTACTTAAAATGCTCTAGATTTTAAGAGTTTGCTTATGTTGCCTAGAAGCAATGGTGGGGGGTGTAGTTGGATAGAGAAACTGTTTGACACATTTTAGTATATGTGTTTATACTGGGATTCTTTCCAATCTTATATTTTTAGGTTGATCCTTTCTGAGGTCTCTTTTCTCTAACTTCAAGTATCTGAATGTAGTGCTATCTACTGCATTAATCTGTTGCTGACTCTTTCTTATGGGGAGCTTGTTGGTGTTTTGGTGTGACTTGGGGGTGGTCACTGCTGCCCACTCATTTCCAATCTTCTCATTCTCTTAACTTCATTATGTATTTTTACTTAGTTCTTGTTGCCTAAGAAGTCAGGAGAAATGTCGTATTGGTATTTAGGGGTGTCATTTTCCTTCTCTTATTGTTATATACTTGATTAGATTTGGTAAAATATGTCTTCAGCTGGAACATAAAATATGACATTTCTTGCAGCTCATGCTGTCTATCATTGGTAATTGCATAGAGAATATCTGTCTGCAGAAGAGGCTCTTGTACTATCTCCTGTAAACTCCCTCAAATACCTGTTGACCTTTCTCTTCATCTTACTGTTTTCTTATGTTTATCTCAAAATGTCATTTCCAGAAAGACTTGGAGCTGATCATACAGTTAGCACTGGAATTTTTCATCTCTATTGAGTCTCTGTGTATTTTTATCAAATGCTTATGTATTCTGCTGAGTGAGTGAAGGGAAGTAGCCTGTCATTCAAGCCTCCTTAATGACTCTAATTGGATTATAGTGCTGTAGAAATCAACAGCTTTTGTATGTTTGTGTACTGCTTCCTGCAATGTAAACAGATGTGAGTTCAAAACTTGTTTTCTGATTTATGGCTGTTTCATGCAGTTTGAATATAGAAATAGACTAAGTTGGTAGAGGATAGAGCTTTTATTATTGCTGTTGTGTACATTACCTGGGAATGAAAATTTAAAGGAAAGGTAAAGGCAAAATCTTCATGACACTTGATGGTGCAAAATCGTGCACAAAGTGCATCAGACTCACTATAGCTACTCAAACTTCGTTAATCTTTTTTACACAGGGGATTGTGTTTGGGGACATGCATGTTAACCATGGGTTATACCAAAACAGTTCCATTTATGAATAAAGCACTCTCATTGCAAAGCATCCTCTTCAAATTAGGTTCATTTGGGTATACCTTCAACATCTTTCTGTTGAAGTCTGAGACACGTTATTACCCTGTTTTCCCTAATAATTAAGGTTTTTCAGTGATGGTTGATCCTTTGCAAAAAGAATTTCAATTTCTATTTACAAAATTTTAGAAGACGTAGTCAGAAGGCAAAGACCGTCACTTGTCTCTAGAAACTGTTTTGAAAACAGGAAACATGCCACCAAAATACATTATCCCTACACTGAAGTGTTTTGATTCTTAAATGTTCAATAGCACTTCCTATTTCTCATTCTCTGTGAGCCATCTTCTTGGCTCCTATACAGCATGCTGTCTCTGGGTGAGAACATGACTGTGGGGAATGATGTCTCGTTCTGGCGACCTCATTTCTCATTCTCTGTAGCTGCATCTTGTACAGAGGCTTAGAAAAACTTTCCAGACTACCGATATCGTGGTTTCAAATATTGCAGTTGATAGAGATTTTTTTCAGCTGCTTTTGTTACTGAATTGAGCACATCGATGCTGTGATAGAATGTGAGTAACTTTTACAGGAACACAAGAGTTATTTTACCCCATAAGTGAGTCATAGTAGAAGTAAAAGTTTAACCTAAATTGTATTACTTGTACTTTCTTTAGAATAGTGATGTACCACTTCTTAAGCTGTTTCTTTGCCTTACAGTTGAGGGAGAAGAGGACTGTTACTGTTCAACAGTGTTAATGAGCTTGGATTTGATACTCAAAGTGAGGAGTGCAGTCCTTCATTTTTTTTATTGTTTAGGAGAGATATGGATGTGATGTGGTCATTTTGAGAAAAGTGGCTGAAGAACCAGTTTGAATGCTTTTCAGTCAGTGCCTCTGCTAAAACACTGCATTGTATTTCTGGTACTGAAATACTGAGAGAGAATAATGCTGCTGTATTTTTTTAAATGCAAACCTAACAGCACTTATGAAAAGTGTAAGGGCTAACAAAACACTCTTTGTGTAACAATGTGTGTTGCTGAGAGCATTTATGTTACAGTATCGTGGTTTTCCCCCTGCGTGCTATGCACGTTTATCTGTAAACTGGAAAGTTATTTTCTGGATGACATCAAATGATGTCAGACTTTGTCAAACCGAGAATAAAATATATGCCTAAAAAAAAGTCTCTATCTGAGCTTTTAAGCCCAAGCTACAGACTGTAACAGAGGTATATGAATTTTAACTTAAAGATATATTGGATGTTTATGAGATAGTAGTCAGTGCTAATGCACTGGGGGTTTGAACTGTGAATTTCTGGAACTAAAAGCCTGATTTATTGCACTTTGACTTAAAATTAGTTCTCCTTAGGCAGTGAACTGTAACAGTCATAAACCTTGCACAAAATGGACCAGTCTGGTGAGATTGCTCTGATACTGTTGTATGATAATTCTATGCAAGTTATTCATTATTAGCTTCATTCTTTGACCTTTTTTTCCTAAAGGGAAGCAGTGTTCTATAATAGACATGACATGATCTTCATCTATGAGATTAATAAGAACAGTTCCATTATACTTGCAAAGCTCAGGTCTGTCCATATCCCCAAATATTCCAACACAGCCCCCTAGGGAGTTACTTTAGATTTGTTTGAATCACTGGAAGTATTACTGGTTTGTTACAGACTTTTGTCAAGTATTTTCAAGAACAATTTTAGGAAAAGGATCCTAATTTAAATATGTAGATATAAGTGTAATTTTGTTGTCAATGTTTGGTTAGCAGTTGTCAATCTTGTGTATCAATCTATGTAAATTTTGGATTGGCTTTTAATTGCAGTTGGACTAGATGATTGCTGTAGGTCTCTTCCAAGTGGACTATTCTGTTCTAATTCTCACATATCAAATGGTGGTGGCTCCTTTTCATTGGTATGTTTTCAGTATACTGAAAAAAACATCTGATATGGGCTAAGTGTCTCAGTTCCTCCTAAAAGCAGTAAGGCTAAGCTTGGTATTTCTTTCATGACTTGCTGCTTCCCTTCTTTCCTTTCCATTATCCACCCTCTGCTCCTTAATGCTCTTTGAGGAAAAAGTATTTTTGCCTGAGGGAGGAAACAGGGAGGGAGTGTGTTGTTTTGTGTAACTGGGGCTTGTTTTAAATCCCTACAACTATTTTGGCTTACATTAGTCATTAAGCAACACTGTATTTTAAAGAAGCTTGAAAAGGTTGTGTCATATTGAGAGTCTGATGCACATCTTTCTGTTGCCTTGAAATATTTTAGGAGTAGAACGGGCCACTTTTGTCTGTTAGAATAACCTCTTGTTTAGCCCAGGCTTTAAACCAGCAGCCCTCTTCATTTGTGTGCAAATCTAAAAACTTTTACTGATCACTAAAAATCATGATGGAAGGTTGTGCTTAGAACTGACTTGATGCTGGTTTTGTTGATAGCAAATTTCAAGACCATGCTTTATTAAATCTCCTAAATGGCTTTATAATTAACTCTGCATTTAACTTGTGAGGTTTATGAACCATACTGATTGAAACAATAAGCTCTGAATTCAAGACAAAACACGCTGTGGTGGGGTTTGCAAGTCTTGCAGCTCACCTCATTGTTAATAAAAGGAGTGGCTGGGATTTTTTTTTTAGTAGTTACTTCATGTCTTAAAGTTGTGTATTTGATGCATTTATTATGCAGAAGACAAGGTTAAGAACCCTTCTGGTTTTGTGTTGGTGGTTTTTTTTTGTTTTTTTTTGTTTGTTTTTTTTTTAAACTGAATGATTGCTAGATGTGCCTCTGCATGTGTCCTGTAGTTAAAGTACAGGATGTAGGACTTTTCCTCTCTGTGTTGAGTAGAGAAGCAAAGGTGCTCAGATATAATCTAGAAAACTCCTATGAGATGTTTTTCTACAATGCTGTTACTGATGTGTGCGCTGTTCTTCTTTTAGGGTTTATGGCAAAAATAGTGCAGGGTCATGCACTAACATAACTGAATAAACCTGTCTGAACCAGTAGAATTACTGAGACTAAACCAACTTAGGCTTCTGTTTTGAAGCTGCAGTTTATTTATAAGCAATGTGTTTTTAGTAATGAGATGCTGACTAGCATTTGTGTCTCTAGAGAAGAAGAGGAACGTCTGAGAAATAAGATCCGAGCAGATCATGAAAAGGCTCTGGAAGAGGCTAAGGAGAAACTGAAGAAATCACGTGATGAGATTCAAGCTGAGATTCAGACAGAAAAGAACAAAGTAGTGCAAGAGCTGAAAAAGAAAGAGAGCAAGCCACTGCCCCCTGTTCCTTTACCAAATCTTATAGGGATAAACAGTGGAGAACCAGCAGACCCGGATATCCGAGAGAAGAGGAACAAAATTAAAGAGGTAAAAATGATGACGTGGTCCTACCTGCTCTTGTATCTGATAGCAGTTAATTTATATGGCGCTTAGTTGCTCTTATGATTTGTATTAGAAAGAATCGAAAAGCAGGACTTACAAATCTTTTTCATAAACAGTAAGCTAGAAGTACACATCAAATATTAATGAACATCAGCATTATTGCATGTTTGTTTCCTGGTGTTGGGGTGTTAATATTTCCTTGAATAATAACTTAAAAAATATTTTAAATATTTCTTCAACTTAGTGATATGGGTTCTAAGTGGGTTTGTTATTAACACACAGAACAGCAACAAGTGCATCTTTAAAACAGAGCCTCACTTTGTCAGGTTCCATTCAAAGCTATATGTTATTGTGTCACAAGGTATTTTAAAGTGTTTAAAAAGATGTGAAAGAAATGACTTGCTGCTAAAATTGGCAAATTACCAAATTATCGCATGCTTTTCAAGATAAGTTTTAAATGGGTATAAAAAACTAGGAGTCATTTAAGTAGATTGCCTCATTTACCTGTAAAACATTCAAACTAAGATGTTGGCTTAGGCTTTTGTTTCTGTGACAGCCTTTGCTGTAAGAATTGCTGTTTCTGGTCTTGTCCTTTCCACCTGGCTGTGAGATTCATTGCCCTCTTTTGCCCTGGCAATACCAATTTCCTGTTGTTATCAGCAGGCATTTTTGAGTCTGTATTTCTAAGTAGTATAGCAGAAAAATTGCAGGGCCTTACTTTTCTTTCTTTTTCTCTGTGATCTGATTAGTTTTATACCTAAAAATTTGGGTTAGCAAGCAGGGATGGTTCAGGCCAGAGGCAGACAATCACAGGCTCTATGACTAAAGAACATCCAGGACCACAGCACTTAGTAGTTACACCAGCTAAATCTTCTATTAAATTGTAATCTGAGTTTAGTTAGCTCATAAAAACAAAACAAAAAAAGTCAGTGATACACCTGTCCTCGTAATAGAGAGGATTTGCAGCTGGAGTATGTGCTGTGCTGCAGGTCAATCTCCTAAGCTGGAATTTTACTTTGAACTTTAATGATGGCTAGGTGAAATCCACTCTTATCAAATAGTGAACAACTGTTTTTGATACATGATACACTACTTGAATCTCTTAAGTAGCAAATCCTTCCCCACAAGGTGTGCCTATTCTGTTAGTGACTACTGTGGCAGCACTTCTGACTGAGAAGTTGTGTGGAATATTGGACCTCCTTGACCCTGCTTGGTTAGGGCTGTTGCCCAAAGGACAGCACTGAATTGTGGATTTCAAAAGGCTTTACTGCTTTTCCGATCTGTTCTTGAACACTTTCAGTGAGAATATGCAGAGAATCTTGCTTTTCAAAATGTCTTCTGTAGGGTGAAGATGAGGAATGAATAGTATGGTCATGTAGTTACCAACATTTCTGAATTTTAATTACAGATTACTGTACTTAAATACCTTTGAGTTTGCCACTGATGTGTTTTATGGGTAGAATAAGATTGAATTGACCAAGTAATGTGAAACTACTGAGCATAGCTGACAATGAAGAAGCAGCTGGAAGAAATTATCAGCCAAAGTTCCTATAGGTCAAGCCTGGAATTGGAGGGAAAGTTGAAAATCAGTATTTGCATTTCTGAGGTTGCTTTGACAGAATGTAGACTGAGAGGAGATGAGAAGCTGTAGGCTAATACAGAATGGCAATTTTCTTGATGACATGAATAAGTAGTAAAGTTTGGACAATTCTTGCTGATCTAAACCTGAAGATGTAGCAGGTTGTGAGTACGGAATCCAGGGTGATTTAACTAATAGCTCTGGTGATCCTTAGCTACAGTTGCCACAAATCTTGTGCTGTGGAAGGCTTACTCCTTTTTTTGGTGATCAGCCTACATGAGTCACACTGACAAGCTGTTTTATTATTGCATAACTTGTTGTTTGCTTCTATTGAGATTTCTGAAGTGTAGCTTTTCATAGCTAGACCAAAGATTTGATGGGACTATGTATTAGGTAAGTACTTCAGTGAGGATAATCATAGCTTGGTACTGAGCAGTCTTCAACAGTGTGGCCTCTGTGCTTGAACAGTCCAGGATCAAACCAGCATGACTGAACTTTCTGTCTCTGTTGTGGGAATTGCCTTCATTGAGTCAACATTATTAGTACCATGGCTATCAGGTGATCTACAGAATTTTTAAATTCTTTCAGGCAGGGCAGTAGATTAGCACTTATAGAACTAGATATGTGAAGGGGTAGAATACAGGAGTGAAAGGTCTGCTAGTGAGAATGGACAGGTTATAATGCTGAAGAACCCATTGTTGGTACATTGTCATTTTTGTTCGGCCTCTGTGTCTGCTTCAGGATTTTGACATCTGCTGTGTTGCAGTGAATATAGTGTGGCTGAGATAAAACATATATCAACAGTGTCAGATGAATAATGTTTTGCCTGAAACCTGTTTTTGATAGCATCAGATGTACCACAGAAGGCTGCAACAATCCCAGGGATGCAAAGTGCGTTTTGAAATATGCTACTATTATTGTTGAGGTCTTCTCTCACTTTTTTTTGTAACCAGTGTAGACTAATACTAATAGTCTTTGTAGACGAGATAGAGACTTAACAAAAAAAGAACAAGTTCCAGGAGACAATATCTCTAACCTAGGCCTACACCTAGCATATGTAGCATTTTTGACAAGCAAGATACTATGGTTCCCTGGATTGAAACAAACAGAAAAAATAGCACAGGGAAGCTCCTTGCTCCCTGGAGGCTGGAGACCTTCAAAATTCTAAGTGATCCTGAGAAGGCATTTGGCTCATACCTTGGTTTACTTTGAAGTGTGCTGATGCATATTTGAGGAACTTCATCTCACACAACGGTTTAGATTGTTGAAATACACAAAAATAATTTATACAGCCTATTTCACCTAGTATCAAATGATGAAAAACTATGTAGAATTATGTTGACTACTGGAGACAATTAGTAACAGGCACATGGGTCTCTACAGTCAGGAGAAATAAACTAGATCCCCATTTGAAAAATTTCCAGTCTATCACTTTTACAGAAAATTTATTACTATTTTTTTCTTTCCGAAGAACAGCTTGAAGACTTTTTTTAAACAAATCTTTGTATAAAAAGTGGTTTTGCAGTACTTAAATGTTTTGAATATACATATTGTGATTTTTTTTTAAAGGTACATATAAAAGTGAAAAGAAATTGTGTAATACTCTTAAGAGAGCTTTGTAGAGCATTTGAAAGCTTTATATAACAGGAATGTTTAGTGAGTGCAGAGAGGAAGGAGGCTTCTTAAGGTCATGGAAAAAACAGGAACAGTATCTGTATCTCTTAGTTTTGTTTTTAGGTGTCTTTGGTTCTGATAATTATATTTAGTGTTAAATTTTATTCTCAATTGTAACTAATTCACAGAACTGTATAATTTGTCTATCTTCTTCTAACAAGCTGTTAGTTCAGTTACTTCAATTAAGGACCATTTATGAGTTGGCTGCTTATTTTAGATGCACAGTAGCAGCTTTGAGAAGTAAAGGTTTTCCACCTGCATACGTTACATGCTTTGTAGAACTTCTCTAGTATATTAGCTTGCTGTTCTAACTTATAAAAGTGCTGTCATTTTTAATTAATATTTTAAGAATAAACACATGTGAGAACTAGTTTTTTGCTCCTATGCTTTAGCTTTGTGTTAATATTTTAGTGACTTTTTTTTCTGTACTAAGTAAAAGATGAGAAAATGTTTGGAGTATTTTGTTTGTTTGTTGTTGCTTTTTAAAGGCTATATATAACTTTTATAATTCCCCAAAAATATTTTAAGTTGTATGTTTTCATTGTGGCTATAGAAAACAAACTAAGAACAAAAGTTGTCCTTTGGAAGACATTGGCCTCCTTTCCAAGTTAAATTAGATATTGCATGAGCACTAGAAATTTCTACCACTTAATTTTCGTTATTATGTCCTTTAAATGGTGTTCAGAATATCAGGGGTTTTTTTCTGCAGTTTAAGTGAAATCATTACAGATAGTGCCTTTTTAAACGAGTTTTGTTTCCTTGAGGAGTTAAATTTTACCCAGTCAAACAAAGAAAATATTAATCTTTTCACTTGGGGTTCAGATTTTATTTCATTTAAGCCTAAAATTTCGTGGTATTGCCTCACTGCCAGTGTTTATTTTGGATACTTGTTAAAACAGAGTATTTCACACAATAACTGTACTAATCCCATGCAGGCTATATAAATAAATAAATA